>NW_024412377.1:22894582-22964951 GCF_014898765.1 Herpailurus yagouaroundi | reverse complement strand
TGAGAGATTTATAAAAGGTAGAGGAAGGTATTAAAGGTTCTAAAGGTAGAGGAAGTATATGGCAAAATGTATTTCTGAGATTTGGAATATGCAAAGCTTTATTTTTTTTTTTTAATTAAATGTTGGGAAAGATTTTTGTACTTCCCTTTGCTCCAAATCTCCTACATCGCATATGCCTCTAAGTCTTTTCTGAGTAATCCTTCCAAGAAAATGATTTCACTATTAATTTTTGAAGATAGACATTAAACCCTTCATGATCAAGGTGATGGATGAAAGAGCAAGGAGAGAGATAGAGTTGAACCAGTTGCCCAGAGGTAGAAAAGCGTCTAGAGACTATCAGATATTGTAGCCAACTGGGAAATATGTAATTCTTCTAAATGTTAAAGGCACCACTCAACTTCATGTCATTGCTGCTTTGTGGGAGTGCTACCCTGGTAGTACCAATTATTTTAATCTTTAATAGATTTTTCATGTGTCCTATTATGAATTTTTTTTAAAGTTTGTTTATTTTTGAGGGAGCGGGGGAGGGGCAGAGAAAGAGGGAAACAGAAACCGAAGTGGGCTCCAGGCTCTGAGCTGCCAGCACAGAGCCTCATGCAGGGCTTTAACTTAACAAACCGTGAGATCATGACCTGAGCCGAAGTCCCACGCTTAACCAATGGAGCCACCCAGGCGCCCCATGAAGTTTTAAATATGGGGGAGTCAAAACATGTTTATGAACAAATTGCATTCCTATAAGTCTATCATAAAAGCCTTATGCATCCACTAAAGGCTTTCATTTGGAAGGAAACATTACAATTTTGTTATGTGGATATACTCCGGTTTCTCTTCAGATCGCATAAATCTTTCATCTTTATAATTTTATTATGTGGATTTGAATCTGAGGTATAAGATGATATCTTGCAGTGTCAATAAAAAAAAGATAGTGCTTCTGGTATAAAGAGGTTTTCTCTGTTTCTTTACCAAAATATTTGATTTCCTGTTACTTATATGAAAGTCAAAGCTTTAGCCACTTATATTCTTTTGCTTGAATATTTTACCATTTATAAACTTTATCTCTGTATATAATACATTTCTCTTATTTTTCTAGATATTGAAAGGACTACATGTAAAAATTGTTACTGTATTTTAGCCATTATCAATAAACTCCTTGATAATTAGTTTATTTTCCTCAAGTCGTTTGATTCATTCGCTCACAAATTTGCTCAGAGTTCCAACCGTGTGAGAACTCTATTCTAGGCACCAAAATACCGAAGTAAACAAGACTGACAAAAGCTTGTCTCTAATGCTACTTATGTTCTAGTGGAAGACACTGACACTACCTATGATAAATAAAATATAAAACAGGTTACATTGTGAGGGATGTCTGTGTTGGGAAAGAAAACTTTAATTGTTGGGAAGTGGGAGGGGGAGAGGAGAGCTCTCTCTCACGGTTTGAAACTTGGGTGACAGTGGTCGGGAAAACCCCACTGAGGAGGTGGTTCTGAGTAAAAAAAAAAAAATGAAATAACCTATCTGGTAGGAGAATATGGTAGACTGAAGTTTCTCAATATTTTTTATATCATTACCTGCCCTTTTAGGAACCTTGTCAGACATTCCTTAATTGCCCCCCTGTACATGAAATTCAATCCCTTCACATTTTGACCAGTAGGGTTGAACATTCGAGGGCCCAAACTTTTAATATCTCATAATTTTTTGTCCCCAGAGAATACATTTTTCTTCTCTTGGGGGAAAACCTGTCCATTTTAAGAATGTGTTTTCTAGGCTTAGAAACAACAAATGCAAAAAACTTGAAATCCATTATACTGAAGTATGTGTCTGTCTAGCCGCATCAGGTTAGTGTTGGAGTTGGAGAGAATTAGTGAGAGAATCGTAAGAGAATAAGAGAGATTAGAGGGTGGAGAAATCATCCACGACCTTATTAGGCAAATCTTAGCTTTGACATTAATCAGAGGACTTTAAGCAAAGGAGCAATATGGTCTAACCTAAATTTTCAAAGATCACCTTGGTTGTTCTGCTGAGTCTAGAGGGAATATGAGCATTTGGGCAACTTTTGCAATTAAGTCTGATTTTGAGGGTCCAGTGCAGAATGAAAATGTTCAGTTCTAATTAAAATGTTAAGAATTTAAAGAAGTGAAAAAGCAGAATATTAAGTCAAGGTGAGGGTCCTTCTGTTCTCAGGGACCTACTGCACGGGTCACACACACAGGAAGCTACTTCTATTTGCAGTAATTTTTGGATCAGAGTGATGCCATTAGTGGTGGTGAAGGGTTTAAAAGTTGGATACTGGGGACACTTGGGTGGCTGGGTCAGTTAAGCATCTGGCCCAGGTCATGATCTCACCGATCTTTTTTGAGCCCCACATCAGGCTCTCTGCTGTCAGCACGGAGCCTGTTTTGGATCCTCGGTCACCCTCTCCATCTCTGCCTCTCCCCCGCTCAGGCACATGCTCACATGCACAGCAGCTCCTGCTCTCTCTCAAATAAATAAACATTAAAAAAAAATTAAAAGTTGGATATTGAAGGAGTAACAGACTGGGTTTTATCACACTACGGATAAGAAATGTGATAGAAAGGAGACGCACAGCATAAACTTAGGTTTTGTCTTAAGCAGTTGAAAGAACAAACTAGATCTGAACTGAGGTGAAGAAGACAGCAAAGGAATTGGCCTGAGAGGTGTGTTGTGTACTGTCCTCATTCTTGAAATTTCATAGAAGATATTGTTTCTGAATTATAATTTATTTCATATCCTCTATCTGTGCTATCATTATTAGCATATCTTAAGGGTTATTTTAATTTTAAAAAAATGATGCCAGAAATATAGCATTTATTTAAATAATGAGGCTCTTTTTCTATAATTTTGCAGACGGCTTCTTTTTGCAGTTTAAGTCAGTTTCAGTAGTAATTAGGGAAAATATATTCATAATTGTCATCTAAGTATGTGCATGCACTTTCAAATGTATATTGGGTGCATGCATGCATTTGATTCTGCTTTGAATGTCTTTAAGATTCACAATTGCCTTACCCACTTGAAAGGACTCAATGATAAATAAAGTAGATATTGATGTTTAATTAAAATAATTTATATCCAAATTTTAAAATCTTAAAGGTATGATTACATGACTTACAGGTTTCCTTTTCCCCTTACCCTTACTTTTTTTTTTTTTTTAATTTTTTTTTTTTTCAACGTTTATTTATTTATTTTTGGGACAGAGAGACAGAGCATGAACAGGGGAGGGGCAGAGAGAGAGGGAGACACAGAATTGGAAACAGGCTCCAGGCTCCGAGCCATCGGCCCAGAGCCTGACGCGGGGCTCGAACTCACGGACCGCGAGATCGTGACCTGGCTGAAGTCGGACGCTTAACCGACTGCGCCACCCAGGCGCCCCTCCTTACCCTTACTTTTGAGTGATTACAAAATGATCAATTTCTGGAATTAAAAAAAAAAAAAAAGTTTACAGACAGCATAACCTGTTTTCAGATAAAAATCAGTAAGACATCCTGCGTACTAAGCGTGTTATTTTTTTAAAGACCACATCCGGTAATGTCTATTAAGCTTTAAAATGCATATATTCTATGAACCACCAAGTAAGCTTCTCTATATAGTTACCCCTGTTTTTTAATAGCATTCTTTCCTTGTGTTGACTTTTTGTTCTCTAATTTAAAATGCTCTGAGGACACAAATGTCAAGTAAATTGCCTGTAATTGCATTCATACTTGTTATTAAATTCCATTAATAAGTATACTCTAAATATATATGAAAAGGAAAGTATGCATTCGGGCTTTAATTTTCATGCTAATCTTCTGCTTATTTTCTAATCAATGCTGAAAAAAGGCTTAAGATGCTCTTCAGCTTCTACTCTGGAGGTCAACAAGGACAGCAGGAGCAGAGTGCTGATAAAATGGGGGGTACAAGGCAGAGCGAGCCACCGTGATTATTTTCTCAGTGTCTGTTTTGCAGGAAGATCTTGTTATCTCAAAACTCAAGAAGATTATAAAGGTTATTTTTCAAGGTAGGAGATGTGTCAAAAAAAAAACCTACTCAATCATGCTGTCAAAGATTTGTGTAGCTGAAAGCAGAATTTGTATTAGAAAATATATTTGTCTATTATATCCGATCAAACTGAGAATTCAAAATTGATAATTAAATTTGTTTCCTAAACTTGATGAAGTCAAACAACTGAGGATTCTAAAATACTGTGATTATTTTGAAATGTAATGAACTTTAGAAAAATGAACATATCACACTACAGAAACCATAAGAGAATGGAGACTAAATTTCATGTTTTATATTATTTTAATTTCTAATTTAATCATTAATAACATGTCCACAGATACTTATTTCTAAATAATAACCACAGATACTTATTTCTAAATATGAAACATATACTTAATACTATAAAGCATTTATCTAAACCTATCTCTTCACATAATAAAATATATTTAAAATATTTGGAGATTTTTACAGTATAATAATGTGTGTTTGTATGTGTGTTTATTTTAAAAGAGAAAGGCATAAAAAATGTTGACATATCAATAGCATTGTAAGCAACACTTTGAATTTCAAATAAGAGCTTCTCATATTACCTTTTCAAGTAATAATCCAAAATTTATTTCTTTTTTTAAGATTCTGATTCATGGTTTTAAACTGTTGCAAAAAACTATAAAGAGTAATTTATTAATCAATGTTAGTAGTGAAAATATAAAAGCAAGGAAGGACACTTATTTATCTTCTGTTATTTTTTGTGAAAAAAAGAAAACATTTACTGATTGAGCTATCTATAAACAATTATTTGAAAGAGTAACTTTTATACCACAGGTGGTATTCGGGATGCTGAATACATATTTGGAGTAAAATATTTTTAAGGAGTATAGTAAGTGACAAACTGCTACCCTTTGACAATATTTGTAATTCATATATGTTCTTAATAATTTTAAGCAACCTGATATTTTATAACATAAAATTATACATATTTCATAACAATGTCTATACACAAAGTGCATAAAATCAATAAAGAGGGCCCCAAACCATAATTTGAAAAAAAAATTACACAATAATTTGGTAAAATGATGATTGATTTTAATGTTTTCATTTATCACTGATATTTCGATATTTTTACGTCTATACTCAATTTAGAATTGCAAGAGTTGTATCACATTCATTGTGGACAAAGGGGGGTGTATTCCAGTTCTTCAAGTCATGTAACTTTCTGTGATTATATTCCAGAAGTATAAAATGATTTTCAGTAACATAAAGTTGTAAAATAGCATAAGTAAGGCCTTTTATAATACAGTTACACAGGTAAGAAACCATTTTTTTTTCTGGAACAATTTTATCTAGACTTTTCTTGTTTCTACACTTAATGGTAGCTGAAAATTTAGCATTGAATAACTTGCTTATTAAATATTTAGCAGGAATGCATTGCATGCACCATAATTTGCATTTTTGTGGGGAATCTAAACTTTGAAAAAATTATTTACAAGTATGTTGAATATTACCGAAGAGAAGAATACTACAAGTTGAATTAGGAAAATCCAGAGGAATGTATTCTTAATACAGTTTAAGGAAAGAGACTGTACATCCCAGTTTGCCTGGAAGAGGTTAATTTATGCCCATTATCCAGGCATAATTAACAATTGTCCATTTGATGATCAAAATTGTTAATGCTTACACAATAACTGATATTGCCACACTAATTAAGACCATCTTAATTATCACTTTCTCTCAATTGAATTTCAAACTTCTCATAAACAACAAATATTCAAAAAACTAGGCTTTTCAGGAATTCAATAAAATTTACATTGTTGATTCAAATGGGTAGCATGTATGTTTTATTTATTTTTTTTTTTTGTTATCAAACAGTGTAATGAAGAGGCGAAGCTATGATGATCTTATGGAAATTACTATAACCTCACCTTGATGGGTGGTCAACTTACTTTTACATGGACATGTCCTTAAGAAGTGTACAGAAAAAAATATCAAAAATATTCTTGAAACTAAGTTGTGGATCTTTTAACATAAAATGAATGGATAATTAGCTGTGATTGAAAGTGCCATGCCAGGAGGAATGGGAGTAATAGCAATCTGGCAAGTTATTTAGCACCAAGCTATAGTAAAATCGGCTAAACTATAGAATGTTTCTACATGCATTTGAGCTTTTATTTCATAGAAACTATCCAACGTCACTTAAAGGAATATACATCTTACATTTCTGACTTCCTTCATGGGGGTAAGCTCTTATTCACTCTAAGAAACCCTCTCATTTTATGAGAATTACTTTCCAGAGGATGAGAGACAAGAATTTGTTCAGCTGTTTTTGTCTATTGTGTGCCTTCCCTAACTTTTCACTTCCTCTAGTGCTGACAGACTTAGGTGTCCACCCCCAGGTTTCCCCCATTTCTTTGAGAATCTGTGGCTTCCGGTCAGTCCTGATACTGTCATGTTGTTACTTCTTGGTTCCAAGGGATAGACACCACTTTTGATTGGGCAACTAAGTGTACCAAAGAGTTTATAAAGTCAATGGCAAACCAGAGCACCAGAATTGTACAAGAATTAAGAAAGACAAGACACACCAAAAATCCTTCCACAGAAACACCTTAATCTAGTATTGTTGCCCCAATGCTACTTAGCACGCTACATGTTCACTGCTTTGGGACACTGGTTGCCAGGCAGCTCCAGTAAACTTCACTGATCCTACTAAATAATATTTACTTACACCTTTGAAAGACAGCAAACAAATAAAAACCAATGAAGAAGGCCAATGTGTGGTTGGTGGGTGTTATATGTGGACTGTGGTCCATCAATCTCATTCATGTGGTTTCTCGTATTCCAAGGAGTGAGCTTGAGATAGTGGCCCTGGGGCAATGTTTGAAGAGGAAAAGAAAGAAGTTAATAGAGGTCATCTCCTGAGCTCTCAAATGTCATGTGAGAACCATTCTCTTGGTCAAAGGAAGTCATATTTCCAGATTTAATGGATTCAATGGATGAGGAAATACACCCTGCTTCATGATAGAAGAATGGCAAAGATATTGCCAAAAAGCATAAACAGGGTTAGGAGGTATTATTGAGCCCATTAAAAAACTCAACCTTAATACCTAAAACAAAGAGAGTATAGACAGCTAAGTTAGCCACAGAGAGAACAGTTTATTTTATTCTATTAAGCACATGACGTTAGGTGGTAAAAACATACCCCAGATGACTATATCAATGAAGGAGGAGTACCCTTGGACTGTTTCTTCCTTTTCATAGTGGCATTTTATTCTCAAGCCATTCAAATATGTTTTCAAAAACAGAGCAGAATTTTTTCTGAATGCAAAGATTCTATTGATTCATACTATTTTTTTCAGTGCAAATACAGAGATAAAAGGGAATATCCAGGCATTAGTAAATACTTCTGATAAAAATAACATTCAGAATGGAAAATATGTGACATCTTTTGGTATTAAGACAGAAATATGAGATAAGTTAATTAAATAATAAATGACATAATTTTAGTTTTGTCTATATCTTCCATTTTGGCATAGACCTTTATTGCCCATAACAAAGCACCGCAGTGAGAACAGAGAATTGGCCAGTTCAAACTGACTTACTCATTGTGAGTTCACAGTAGGTAAGAGAGAAAGAGGAAGCCATGTATGCGAGAAAGGGAATGACTTACCTGTTACTGAACTTCTGCCATCCTAGAAGAAAGCAAGACTTTTTGTTACTTTAGCATTCTGTTGTTCACCTCCTTGACCCACTTGCAAGAATCCGTGATCATTACAGTGGTCGGAGAATCTAATTTGTTTGCAAAGACTCTCATGGAAAAGGAGTTTACAAATCTCCCTCGCTAATATCTTTTAGGGTCTTGTATGAATTTCTGTCAAGTGTATCTTCCTGTTGTGCAATCTAACTCACTCCTGCTGTGATTTAAAAAAAAAAACCCACAAAACTTCATACCTTCTACTCTCACTGGAAATGAAGAGCAGCTGGTTATAATCCTCCTTCTTGAAGGTTACAGTTTAAAAGTCACTTAATCTGCTCTGACAAAACTTATGAATCTTGGAATATTTCCTTTGCTAGTAGATTGAAAGTTTGTAAGTGATCATATGTCATAAAACTATTAGCACATTAACACAGCAGTAGACCAACAGAGTGGAGATAGATAGCTCCTATATGTACTTTTCCTTTGTTCACTATATTACCTCTGTTGATAGTTTTGGAAATAGACATAGTTCAGGTGGGTTTTCTTTTGTTTGTTTTTGCTTTTTTTTCATCTTTTTTTGTATCACAGTCACTAAATTAAGTGTTTAAATTTATACACAAGTTGGAATAGGAGAAGAAAAATGTGAGCGTATACACAAATCTTCAACTTTAATTTTTAGAAAAACTAGAAAATCTGTATGAACATAATGTATTTTATTATGCAATTTTTGTTTCCTCAACTTTCAATGTAAGCAGTGAGAACATGACAATCTAGTGTGGTTTGGGAGTTGGTTGAATGATGCAAAAAAAAACTGCTGGATTTCAGAATTGAATTAGATAAATAATAGTCAGTAGACAGGGGTTGACACGCTTAGGAGAGAACAAGGATATATCCAAGTGATGTATGGCATAGTAAACTCCAGAAAGACCATCACCAAACGTGTAACAGGCTCAAATATCATTTCTCTACACTGCTTGTTTAATACAGCATCTCAGCCTGACTGCCAGTGCAGGCAGTAATGTTAGCAGCTTGAAGGATTTTCCCCCCAGCATAGCCTTTTGATGCATTCAGAGTTCCCATAGTTCTAGACTCACCGGGACATCTTTCTGTGGATCCAACTCATGTCTTAGAAAAGCTCAGTATGAGAATGTAATAGCTGCACCAAAAGATTATTTTCTTTCCTCGATTTTAATTTTTCCTATATGCCATTTGAAGTATGTGAAACAAAAATGGTAATAACCAGGTTTTTAGAAAGACAGCTATTTGAAGAATGCAGTGGTCAGAGAAATAAACAAATAAACACCAAAAGAACCCAAATCAAAACAAAAAATCCTCATATATTCTCTACTACTGGCCAAAGAGTGAAACATTTGTTACTTACAAAGCTGTAGCAAGTCTGGTGCAGCTTGGAGGAACAAAAATGTCTTCATATCGGCTCTCATATTTTTGACCACTCCTTAGATTATTACAATATTCTAGGAAAATCAAGGAAAAATAATGTTTCAGATACAATATCTTATTTACAAGAAAATTGACAGTGAGCCTATTGGTGAACTTTCTTACATATTTGCCCCCAAATATGAGACCAATATATCTTCTTCTAGAGGATTCCACAGATAAAGGGCTTGGTGTTCAATTTCATTATCTTTTCAGACATGCGGAAAGTGCAGCTCCAAAAGGGCACACTCAGGTAAAGCCAATCTTCTAATATTTATTGTTGAATATCCATTTTCACACTCAATTAGACGTGTATCCTATTATCATGTGATGATGTCTTTTATCTTCAGATTTCCCAAATTTTCAGAGGTTGTTCAAGTCAATCATGATAGATCTGCCTATAGTCTGTTTTCACATAAAATTCACCACAAAAGTCCGTGGCTTTAAGCAACAATAATAGAGTATTGCCCACGCATCTCACCCTTGGCAGACTTACTTATGGCAGACTCTACCAGCTGGTCAAGAGCCAGCCGATAACATGTGTGCTAGATCTCATTCTCCTTCTGAGATCACAGACCTAAGTAGGACATAGTGTCATGCAGATGGGAGAGCCACAGGAGGGCATCAGAAAGAGGTAAGTTCTCTTTCAGACTGAGGCTCAAAATCACAATCACTTCAATCCTTTATCACTGGCCAAATAGGTCACTTGGCCAGGCCCAAGTGAAGTGTTCAAATATATGCACTGGCTGTTAGCGAGAGGGACACAAAAATTACGTCAGGAAGCATGGATATCTAGAAGGTTAAAAATTTAGTGTAAGTAATAAATCTATCATATAGCTCTAAATCTCTTCAATTTTCCGATATTATCCTTCTCTCCTAGCTTCTTCATTGTCACCATGCAGAAGAGAAAGGAATGAGAATTACTAAATCTTTCCCCTCAAATGTAGGATGAGGATAAAAATATTCTTTCTCTGTCTCTCTGTCTCTCTCTTTCACATACATACTTGCACAGACACCATTTTTCTAGTAGTTTAGATATCTTCCATATCAAAGGAATATCTAATTAAATTAGCTGAGGATTTTTATGAAGAACAGATACTAGATTTTGTTAAATGGTTTTTGAAATCTATTGGAATGATTCATGCACTCATTTATTTAATCAGTATTTACTGAGGACCTACTAAGTGCCAATCAGGCACTGGATTTACATCCATAGGGGGAAATGACAACAAGAAAAAACAAAGTTCCCTGCCCTGTGGACCTTACGTTCTACCGGGGTGAGAAAGATTTTAAAAGTGATAAAAATAATGAATAGTTAATATATACATTATAGTGAATTGTGTTTACTGATAAAGACAAAATAAATCAGGGAAGAGAAATGAATATAGAGTGAATAGGAGGGAAGTTTACAAATTCATGTATGGTGGCCGAGAAAGACATGAATGAGGGGTAAACATCTCTAAAGGAAATGACTCTTTTTTAACATGTGGGATAGAATATACTTATATTCTAGTAATAAGTAATGCCATACTTCAAATGAAACATTGTTATGGTATATTGTTTCTTTATTGTGTTACTACAATATTTATTGCATTACTACAATTATTACTTTATTGTATAATCTGTTAGTATTTGTTAGTATTATCTTTAAGTGTTGAGTAGTTATTCAAAAGTATATTCAGTTTTTCCTTTTGCTATGCTATCTTTGTCAGTTTCTTTTTTTTTTGATCAGTGTTTCTCTAGATTCAATTATTCTTTCTTTAACTATATTTGAAATTTGAAACACTTTTCCAGTGAAATTTATTGGCTAGGTCTCTTATTTGTGGGGCAGATAATTCTACATTAATTATCTGAACTATTTTGATGTTTCTAAAAAAATATTATATCTTCTTATGTAAGAATATTATGCATTGGGTGAATAGATAGATAGATAGATAAACACTCTAGTGCTATGCCACAATTAACAGAACAATTGATTTTTTTTTTGATGAATGAAAATGTTCAAACCCAAAATACAAACATCAGCTAGAAGAGTCTATTTTATAATATTTATATGCTATAATATATATCAAATACTATATGTACTATTGAAATAAATAATATATAATAACTGCTTAACTGCATGGGTTTCTCCTATATTAGCTAGTATATGCATATGTTTGTCAGCTTTTGAATATAGACCTTGTGACAGATACTTTTATTTGTCAACTTGACTGAGTCATGGGATACCCAGAACTTCCCAAACTCTATCTGCTTGAATGTTAAGGCAAAGTTACAGCAATAGTTAAATTCTATACATAAGCATCTGGTTATTAATATTCTCACTTGAGTGGGTTGTACCTCCCTCTTTTGTATCTATGAAGATTAAAAGTAGGGATATACAATGAAAAATTTATTTTTGCTATTCATATCCTTAAGAGTCTAGTTATCTCCATTCTGTAATTACCAAGTAGCAGCAATACTTATAATACAGTCCAATATAAAAATACCATCTAAATATTAGTTGTATGAAGGTATGCTAATATCCATCTTAGAAAGTCTTTTTTTAATTTTCTTAAACTAGGTGGATATAATGGCAACTATGAAATAACTTGAAAAGAAGGTGTGGGGAAGTAGAAAGGAACATAAATTTAGACATCTTTTTTAGATTACTGTTTTTACAATGGACAGCAGAGAATTAGGAAATTCCTAGAGGTGAATGTTGGGTCAAGGAAATTTTTTAAATATGGATTTTTACAATAAAATTCTATAAATGATATACAAGAGAGAATGCTTAAGGATAAAGGGTAAAAAAAGGGAGATTTCAGTATTGCAGTGTTGATGGTGGGGTATGGCATCCATTTCACAAAAGGAAGACCTTAGATAAAAGTAAGGGCATTTTAGGTCACCCGTCTGGCTCAGTCAGTAGAGCATGTGACTCTTGATCTCAGAGTTGTAAGTTTAAGCCCCATGTTGGATGTAAAGATTAAAGTAAAATCCTTTTTTCATTAAAAAATAATTTTAATGTTTATTTATTTATTTTGAAAGAGAGAGAGAGTAAGAGAGAAATGCCAAGTTCTCTCAGTGCAGAGCCCCACACACTGCTTGATCTCATGAACTATGAGATCATGACTTGAGCTAAAATCAAGAGTCAGACAGTCAGTTGACTGAGCCACCCAGGAGACCCTAAAAATAAAATCTTAAGAAAAAATGCAACGGCATTTCTTAATTTGTGATATGAGCAAAGCCAGAAGATAAACCTCCAGATGAAGGAGCATTGTTAAGCCTGGTTGTGGAAGTATGAGGTTTTTCTCCTCTGATTACTTTCAATTTTTTTCAAATGAAATGTTAGGAAAAGTTTTCTGTTGAATATATGGGGGCGGGTACAAGGGATAAAGTTTTAAATAGAAGGACGGGATATAAAGTAGCTATATACGAAAATGGGAATGAGAAGTTAATAGATACATATAATAATTTCCACTTGGGATTTGTGCACATAAATAAAGGGGGACCTTGTAACACACACACACACACACACACACACACACACACACATAGATAGATAGACAGATAGATATTCAGAGTCAGATGTGAACTCAGAATGTATTAATAACTGGGATAACGTTTGTCCAGTTGCATATGACAAAGGGGAAAAATTGTATAAGACTAGGTGATTGTATGGTTAAGAAAAGAAGTCAGGAATCTGACTAATGAATAGTGAAAATCTTATGACATCAATAGGTAGGACTTCTCAGTGGAGTCAAAGGATTGCAGAGAATAGCACTTAGAATAAGTTAACTGGGGGAATACATGATATTTGGGGGACAGGATTCTTAAAATATGCATTTCAGACAAAAGACAGTTACTAGTGCTGAGAGTCTCGAAAGTGTGACCATGTGAGCAGTTAGCTCAGTAGAGTAAGAATATGGTCATTGTAATTTTGATTTTATAGTCGTGTGACAGCTTGGCTGGATTTCCTTCATTGCCCTGTAAATACTATTCTCGAAGATTTTCTGCCACTGAATGCTACTAGGGAGAAATTTTGAGAGCATCCTGATCTTACCCCTTACCCTACATGAATTTCACCACTCCCAGTGTGTCCTTCAAATAGCCATAATACATGAAGAATTGATTATTCCTTAATTAATTAATTATTGGCAATTAATTTTTTTAATGTTCATTTACTTTTGAGAGAGAGAGAGAGCACACAAGCGGAGGAGGGACAGAGAGAGGGAGATAGAGGATCCTAAGTGGGCTCTTATCTGACAGCAGAGAGCCTGATGCAGGGCTCAAACTCACGAATGGTAAGATCATGACCTGAGTCAAAGTCAGACCCTTAACCAAATGAGTCACTAGTTTTCTTTAATATGTTGTGTTTTCTACGTTAGGTGAATTAATTATGAATATCTTCAATATTCTTACAATGTGTACTTCACAATTATTAGCTTCTAATTCATTTTATTTAGTTTTCCTCTGATTTCTCAGTGATTATTTCAGGTTTCTCATGTAGTCTACTGAATTAGGTACTAATATAAGGGAATGCCGCTACTATATATTTTTCTTACGCAAATTTGTTCCTACAATTTTGCTTTTATTTCTCAGCTTGTTTAGTTCTGTATTATCTGTTTATCTTAGCATGGCATTTGAAATATAACTTACTTTTAGTAGTATTAAAGTTTGCTTTATCATGCTAGGAGTAAAAAATATGTTTGTGGACTTTAAACTTTGAGAATTCATGATTTCTTCTTTTTTGTCCATCTTTTTTATTTCCTCCTCAATTTTTGCCATTTTACTAATTTTAACATGGGTGGCATAGATAAGAATCTAGCCAATTCTCCTTGGCTTCATTGCACTTTGAGACTTTTTTTTTCAGAGATGAGACCTGAGGGCTAAGTTTGTATAATTTTAGTCTCCATATTCTGCATTTGCCTGTCCAAAGATTTAGTCTTTGATCTTTTAAAGTATAGTTAGGTTAAAATTCTATAAATCACTTCTGATTTGAGGCATATTTTATTTTTATCCAGGATATCTTAAGATTTTGAGTAGCTTTCTCTGCTTCAGATTGATCCTAGGAACTAATCAAAGCACTAGTGATTGTTGTACATAAAATTGCTAATCTATAGCACAGAAGAGAAACTTCAAAGGGTGTGAAGGGGCGCCTGGGTAGCACAGTCAGTTAGCGTCCAACTTCAGCTCAGGTCATGATCTCGCGGTTTGTGGGTTTGAGCCCCACATTGGACTTTGTGCTGCCAGCTCAGAGCCTGGATCCTGCTTCAGATTCTGTGTCTCCCTCTCTCTCTTGCCCTCCTCGCTCATGCTGTCTCTCTCTCTCTCTCAAAAATAAATAAACATTAAAAAAAGTTTTTTTAAAAGGGTGTGCAATATCAATTTTTCTCTGTCCAGGAGGCACTGAGCACCTCAGTTTTCTTTTTCCATATTATTCCCTACTTAATTACTCCTCTTAGTGACACTTTAAGTATTGAAGAATAAGGTTGATTCAGGATTAATCAGTCTCTTTCTGTTAACTAGGGAAAAGAAAATAAGGTGATATTGCCTTCATTTCCTTTATTGGTGGTACGATTCCTATTGGCATCACAGGTTGGTTTCTTTCAGGAGGACTCTGAGATGGAGATTTACATGCAGGGATTTTATCTCTAAAAGCTCTCAGAATCAACATTTCCATGGGAGTAAAGAAACAAAGTTAGGAACTAGTAGAAGTTCAACCATAACAAAGCTCCCATCCAAAGTGAGTTCTAGAAGTGGAATGGCCCTTCAGAGTTGTATCAAATTGAGCAAGGGGTCTGGGCCTTTATGTGGCCAAGTCAACCAGTCATTGGACATGGGTTGCTCCGAGCAAAGCGTAATGACATTGGGCTGGCAGCTCTCTTCAGCCATGACAAGACCAGGAAGTAACTCAACAGAAAAGTTTGTCTGCCTACAGTTCAGTGCTAGAAGAATGAATGTTTCAGGCCAGAAGTGTGGGGGAGGG
The DNA here is from genome assembly GCF_014898765.1 of Herpailurus yagouaroundi. Classification (NCBI taxonomy): domain Eukaryota; kingdom Metazoa; phylum Chordata; class Mammalia; order Carnivora; family Felidae; genus Herpailurus; species Herpailurus yagouaroundi. The sequence goes on along the minus strand of NW_024412377.1, from coordinate 22,949,862 downwards.
AGTGAGGAATCTGAATATTATACGGGAACATTCATTATAGTTTGGAGAGACTTTTGGCCTTACAGTCATTTCATGTTTGTCTATAAGGTTCCTAAATACCCTCAATCGGCCTTCTCTCACTGGTGAAATTTTTCACATTTTTTTTTCTGCCACCATTCTTCATGGTTGTTGAAAATCATTCAAATGCAAATAATACATGATTCAGCTAGTGTCTGTGTATATTTATATAGAAATTTTAACTTTTCAGGTTTATTTATTTTGAGAGATAGAGTGCATGCACAAAAGTGGATGCGGGGCAGAGAGAAAGAGAGAGAACCCCAAGCAGGCTCCACTTTGCCAGCAGAGAGCCTGGTGGGGTCTGCATCTCACAAACTGAGAGATCCTGATCTGAGCTGAAATGTAGAGTGAGATACTTAACTGACTGAGCCACCCAGGTGACCCACAAATTTTTAAAATCAAGGGAAATGCAGGTTACACAAATATGGGGACTTTATGAATGTACTGAATATTCATCTATATGTGAATATAAATATGAAGTAACCTGAGGGGAAGTGTAATAAAAATTCTATTGTCTGAAATTGAGTTATAGATTATTATGTTATTTTTAGAACTTTCTATCATGTCAGTTTTCCAGTTGATCTCATAATCAAAATGAACTCATTAGTGTATTGATAAAAGAATCATTTACCACAATCAAGTGGGACTTTATTCTTGAGCTGCAAGGTGTCTAAATATTCTCAAATCAATCAATGTAATATATGCATTAATAAAAGAACAGATGAACCCTATGATCTTATCAATAGATGCAGGAAAATATATCTGGCAAAGTAGAGCAACCGTTCTTGCTAAAAACCCTCACAAAATAGGGATAGAGGAAACACATCTCAACATTATAAATGCTGTATATGGAAGACCACAGCTAATATAATCCCCTGTGGGGAAAAGCTGAGTGCATCTCCTCTGTGGTCAAGAACAAGACAGCAATGTCCACTCTCACCATTGTTACTTAACATAGTACTGGAAGTCCTAGCATCAGCAATCAGACAACAACAACAACAACAACAACAACAACAACAACAACAAATAAAAGACATCCAAATTGGCAAGGAATAAGGCAAACTTTCACTTTTTGCAGATGACATATACTCTAGGTAGAACATCTGAAAGACTCCACCAAAAGATTGCTAGAAGTGATACATGAATTCAGTAAAGTCGCAGGACAAAAAATCAACATACAGAAATCTACTGCATTTCTAAATACTAATAATGAAGCAGCAGAAAGAGAAATCAACAAATCGATCTCATTTACATTTGCAACAAAAACCATAGGATACCTAGGAATAAACCTAACCAAAGGGGTAAAACATCTGTACTCTGAAAACTATAGAACACTTATGAAAGGACACAAAGAGGACACAAAAATGGAAAAATATTCTATGTTCATGGATGGGAAGAACAAATAAAGTTAAAATGTCTATAACACCCAAAACAATCTTTACATATTTATGTAATCTCTATCAAAATACCCACAGGATTTTTCATTGAGCTAGAACAATCCTAAAATTTGTATGGAACCACAAAAGAGCCTGAATAGCCAAAGGAATTATGAAGAAGAAAAGCAGAGTCAGAGGCATCACAATTCTGGACTTTAAGTTATATTACAAAGCTATAGTGATCAAGACAGTATGGTGATGGCACAAAAACAGACACATAGATCAATGGAACAGAATAAGAAAACACAGAAATGGGCCCATAACGCTATGGTTAACTAATTTTAGACAAAGTAGGGAAGAAAATTCAGTGGGAAAAAGGACAGTCTCTTCAGCAAATGGTGTTGGGAAAACTGGACAGCAACATGCAAAAGAATGAAACTGGACCACTTTCTTCCACCATACACAAAAATACATTAAAAATGTATGAAAGACCTAAACGTGGGACAGTAAATCATCAAAATACAAGAGGACAAGAGGCGGCAACCTCTTTGACTTTGGCCGTCGCAACTTCTTACTAGATACACCTCCAGAGGCAAGAGAAACAAAAGCAAAGATAAACTATTGGGGACTTCATCAAAATAAAAACCCTCTGCACAGTGAAGGGAACAATGAAAAAATTAAAAGGCAGCCTATGGAATAGGAGAAGATATTTGCAAATGACATATCTGATAAAGGGTTAATATCTGAAATCTCTAAGAGTTTCTCAAACTCAACACCCAAACAACAGATAATCCAGTTAAGAAATGGGCTGAAGACATGAATAGACACTTTTCCAGAGAAGACATCGAGATGGCTGACAGACATATGAAAAGATGCTCAACAGCACTCATCATCAGAGAAATACAAATCAAAGCCACGATAAGATACCGTCTCACACCTGTCAGAATGGCTAAAATTAACAACACAGGAAACAACAGGTGTTGGCAAGGATGTGGAGAAAGGGTAACCCTCTCACACTGTTGGTGGGAATACAAACTGTTGCAGCCACTCTGGAAAACAGCAGGGAGACTCCTCAAAAGGCTAAAAATAGAACTACCCTATGATCTATTAATTTCACTACTAGATATTTACCCAAAGGATAGAAAAATACTGATTTGAAGGGATACATGCATCCTTATGTTTATAGTAGCATTATCAACCATAACTAAATTACTGAATGAAGCTAAATGTCCATCAACTGATGAATGGATAAATAAGAAGTGGTATATCTGTATATACAGGGGAATATTTCACATGGATGGAGCTAGGTATATTATGCTAGGTGAAATAAGTCAGAGAAAGACCAATGCCATATGACTTCACTCATATGTGGGATTTAAAAAGGAAATAGACGAACATGGGGGAAAAAAGAGAGAGGCAAACCATAAAGCAGCCTCTTATCTGTAGAAAACAAACTGAGGGTTGCTAGAGGGGAGGTGGGCAGGATGATGGATTAAATGGGTGATGGGTATTAAGGGCGGCACTTGTGATGAGCACTGGGTGTTACGTGTAAGTGATGAATCACCCACCATATTCTACTCTTGAAACTAATATTACACTATATGTTAACTAGCTGGAATTTAAATAAAAACTTGAAACTAAAAAAAAAAGTACATTTATCATTATGAGCAATGAGTAATGTATAGACTTGCTGAATCAGAATATTGTACCCCTGAAACCAATATGACACTACTAAACTGGAATTAAACTAAAATTTTTGATTTGAAAATAACTTAAAAATTAAAATAACAATAAATAAATTATTTTTAAAACCCACTATGTATCATTTTAGATTATATGTGACCAATGATAATGGAGATTTTTCTTTCTACAGGTGAATTTAGAACAACAGCCATTGATATAGCAGTTAGGTTAATGAAAGAATAAAAAAAAAAAAACTAAAGCAAGGAAGAAAAAAAAATTAAAAAAACAAATGCCAGGGGGTGGGGAGGCTGGCTGTCTCACTTGGTAGGTCATACAACTCTTGATCTCAGAGTTGTAAGTTTGAGCACCATGTTTGATGTATCGATTACTTAAAAATAAAAAATAATCTTTAATAAATAAAATTAAATAAATAAATGTCCATAGACGCTTGACAGTCAAGTGTGAATTTGAACAATACTATCAACGTGCTGATTATTTTTTTAACATTTACTAAAATTTCTTATTATATATATAAAATAAAACTGGGGATACATGTGTATACACCTACTGAATATAAGTGTATGTATTTTTAGACAAGTAAACAATATGTATTCAACCAGCAAAATAATAACACATTTTATCATGCACATCAGAAGATACATAATGGCCAAATTTTTACTCATTAAAATTTTATTATAATTAGCAAGAATCTTACGGAATGAAGCAGATAATCTAAAGATTCTAAACAATGTATAATATCACAAAAAATTGCCTAAACATTGGGTAGAGATATTAAAAATGAACTCCATTTACCTTAGCTAGTAGAACAAAGAATATTTATTTTTATATACATTTTAAAACTCAAAACGTAGTTTACGTTTGCTTTGCAAGAAAAAATATATATGAGCTTCATGAATAAGACAGCTTACATTTACCTTAGCTCTCTTTTGTAGAATTTTGTAAGTTAGAAAACAAAAGGCTTCTTTTTAAACATTTTTTAGTGTTTATTTATTTTTGAGAGAGAGGAAGAGAGAGATAGAGCATGGGAGGGGAAGGGACAGAGAGAGACACAGAATCCGAAGCAGTTTCCAGGCTCTGAGCTGTCAGCACAGAGTCTGCCATGGGGCTTGAACCCAGGAACTGGGAGATCATGACCTGGGCTGAAGTCAGATGCTCAACCAGCTGAGCCACTCAGGTTCCCCCAAAAACAAAGGCTTGTTAAACTTATACTTCTTTCAGCAGTGGGTATTTGATTTTCATTTTTCACAAAAGAAAGCGAAATTTTGAAACATGTTGAAATAGTGAAGTACTGAATGAGAACCAGAGTCATTCTGTATAAAAATACAGCTAAATGCAGGGCACCTCGGTGGCTCGGCCAGTTAAACCCCTGACTCTTGATTTCAGCTCAGGTCATGATTTCACAGTTGGGTTTGAGCCCCTCAGTGGGGCTCTGAACTGACAGTGCAGGGCCTGCCTGGGATTCTCTCTCTCTCCTTCTCTCTCTTCCCCTCCCCTGCTTTCTCTTTCTCTCAAAAATAAATAAATATTTTTAAAAATTAAAAAAAAAAACAAACAACACAGCTAAATGCAACCTCTCACCGATCTACACTCCACCCTCTGAAGGCCATCATGCATCATCTACGTCATGAGGGAAATTAGGAATATAAATGCTGAGGTAAGCTTTCTTCTGAAGGTGTAAGTTTTAATGGGGAATGATCTTTTCACACATAGCCTTTTGGTATTATTTGGAAAAAAAAAAAGGAAAGTGGAAATAAACAAAAAGCAGATTCGTACGCAAAGAACAAATTAATGCTTGCCAGAGAGGTGGGTGGGGGTATGAATGAAATAGCTAAGGGGATTAAGAAGTACAAACTCCAGTTAGAACATAAAGAAGTCACAGAGACGAAGAGTGCTGCATAGGAACTAGAGTCAATAATATTGTAATAAAGTTGTTTTGTGACAGATGGAGACCACACCTGCGGTGAGCATTGAGTAATGCAGAGAATTGTTGAATCACTATATTGCACACCTGAAACTAATAACCACTATGTTAATTATACTTCAATTATATATATATGTTTATATATATAATATATATTAATGTATATATTAAAAAATTTTAAAGTGAATCGGTGCAAATATGTGAAAATTACATGCAGAAATGAATGTTATTTTGTTAGAACAGAGCTATTATAGATGGTTTTATTTCAGGCACTATATTATCTCACAATTTTAAGTTTAAATGTCAGAAAATAGAAACTGCTTAAATTTCATGAATGACTCAAAATTGTTGGGTGACACTCAGTTTAAATCAGGATGGGGAAAGGTATTTTTCCTTGAACTATACTGTAAAGACATTTTAGAAGGAGCTATGGGAGCAATGTCTGTCATTATCACTCACTGTGCTTTAGCAGAGGAGAGAAATGAGCACAAATCTATCCCTTGGGCAAGAATAAGCTCTGTGACTTCTGTGGCCCAGAGAAACAGAGGAACCGTGGATCAATTTACTAACTATGGTGCAACATCCTAGACTCTCAGGAAATGCTACAGATTGCTTTAACTTTGTTTTTAAAAGGTCTGCTTCACTCCAAAATATCTGGAGGTTACAACTGTAATAATCATGCAATTTTTTGTGGGTCATTTTTCCTGTGCCTGTACAAAAGTTTCGATAGCTCCCTAGTGTTTATCCCTATGGTCTTAATGACAAAACTCCCAGACCGTATACAGTGTGGAGAATATTGGCTGTATACATACATAGCAAAACACACAGATGAGTAAATAAAACAGAAAGTCATATAGGGATTGTATAAAATGAATCAGATACAGCTGCAGATTGGTATGGTGTGCTTTTTTATATTCTTACTTTCCACATGAGCATTAGAAATAATTGGAAGCACCAATCTGACTGGAATTATTTACATGAAATATGACAAATGCTCAAGACCTTAACAAATATAAAGAGTAGGAGATGATACAAGTAAAAAAAAAAAAGAATATCTATAGCTGATAAGTGGCAAAATACATTAACAAAATATATTACAAACACACGTACTTATAAAAAAGGTAATCTAGCAATATGGATCCTGACTACTTATATTTAACTTTCCATAATATAAGTACAGAGCAAGAAATATAAATGCCACAAGCACACAGAAAGAAAGAAAGAAAGAAAGAAAGAAAATTAAGAAAGGAAAGAAAAATAAAAAGGAACAGTTTCTCTATAAAACAGAAATTGAAGAGAAATTCAAAGTAAAAAGTGCAGGCTTATCTTGTTAATAGTCTGAACTTCTGGTTGCAGAATGGACCATGGGTGGTAATTTCACACTGTTGAAAAACCGAGGGCCGTATCACTTTTCTAGCAAGGAACAAATACCTTTTTAAACTTTTTACTTTAATGATGCAGAAAATGCTTTCTACAGAATCCAACATCCATTTATGAGAAAAGTTCAACAAAGTGGGTATAAAAGAGACAAGGCTTAATATAACAAAGCCATGTATGACAAGCCCACAGTTAACATAATACTCAATAGTAAGAAGTAGAAAGCTTTTCCTCTAAGATCAGGAACAAGGCAAGGATGTGCACTCTTGCTACTTTTATTGAACACAGTATTGGATGTCTTAGCCAGAGCATTTAGGTTAAAAAAAAAAAAAAAAAAAAAAAAAAAAAAAAGTAAAAGGTACCAAATTGGAAAGGAAAAAATAAAACTGTTACGATTTGTAGATGGCATGATATTATATGTAGAAAACCCTAAAAATTCAACCAAAAGCTGTTAGAGCTAATAAATGAATTTAGTAAATTTGCAGAATACAAAATCAATACACATAAATCTGTTGTGTTTCTATACAATAATTGACTAGTAATAGTATCCATATAATTCATTAATGATATAAAAATGGAAGACAAAATACTCTAAGAGGCATGTGGGAAACGGCACAAATAATTGCACATACAGAAGACGAAATGTGTAATTATTTAAATAAAAACAAAATATGTATTATACTCTAACCTGGACAAATTCTTAGGGCATTTCAGTCAATTTAGGACTAAGGACTCCAAAGTTCTTCACAGAGTGAGTGAAAAAAATAAAAAAAGTATCAAAAACTATTAAGAAACGTGTTCTCTTTCAAGATGCATCAATATGTTTCTAATGATTATTTCAGAAATTGAAAATTAAGAAATGGTAAATAAAAAATGTTGAAGCTAATAGTGGTTGAGGATATGTTCTAATTCAGAGAAAAAACGTGAGTCTTATTTTAAAACTGGAAAGTAATTACTTAATAGGATACATAAGATAAACCCACACCACACCAAATAGTACAAGTGAAACTGAAAATACCACTTATGAAAAGAAAATCTGAAAGGAAACTTTAATAGTGTAAGTTATATGTGAGAGAACGGCAGTAAGATTGAGAGCCCTTTATATATTGTGAATAATAATAATAAAACTTCCACAATTATTTTTAGAATATAACTGATTAAGAGAATATTCTTTTCAAAGAAATTGGGAAGATATGGCTTACATGTAAAATATTGAAATACTGTTTAAGAGTTAATATGATTTCTGAGACATAAATCATAATGCGGCAAATATAAACAAAGTAGCTTAACTTGAACAGATTTTGTTCTTTCCCAATATTGTAACTAACCAAATATGCATGTATAATTTAAATTGCTTAAATATAATACATATATAATTTAAATTGTTTTGGGAATATAGATATTGCTGTTTTTTTTTAATTACGCTTTGTTTCTGAAGTCAATATACCTTTTGTTAAATAAGAAAAAAATCACATACAATTGATCTTCATTGTCATTTTTTTTTTTTTTTTTTTTTTTTTTTTTTTTTTTTTTTACTTTTAGGCCCTGACAATGATAGCTAGTATTGTTATTAAATAATCAAAAGTGACCATCTCTGCTTGTAAATCATAGACTGGTATTTGTTAAATACACCATGCCATTTGTCCTAAATCCATCAGTTTTTTTAATAAATAGGCACCATATCTTTTGAAACATGTTGAAATGTTAATGAATTCTATCAAATACAAATATGTACAAGGAAATCATTTGCACCAGAATTTCACAAATCAATAAATATTTCACATGCTTTCCAATTTGAAAATATTACTTGTAAAGTGTTTTTTCTTCTAAAATTTCCAGAGCTGCTTGCCATTATTTTTAAGTTTTTCTATGTATGTGTTTAGCACACAAATATTTTAATACATTACCATTTTAGGAAAGTATCAATTTCTATTCTAGTTTTAATTCCATCTTGATACATAACAAATACAAAATATTTTATTGACTACTTCTTTTCTTCTTTCAAAAATGTACTTTCTTGCTTCTCTGGTTTTATTTCTGTTCAAAAACATATGTTCATCTACTCAAAAAAATGTATGGAGTAAATTTTTAATAAGTTCCACAGATTTTAGGGTGTTTCTTTATCACCTGAGACTATCCGATCAATTAACTGGTTTATAGTTACAAAGATGCACAAGGCCTTAAAGAAATTCTTGCCCGTTCAGCTATCTCTGTTTAAAAAACTGCACTGTGTTAGATTGCTTTAAAATGTTAGAAATCCACTATTTCTGTAATAAAAAAAATATGCTAGGTAATGATTATGTTTACATTTTATATTTAAATCTTCAAAATGTTTGTTTTACCTATATAGCTAGGAGATTTTATTTATTCCTTATTCTTAATATCCTAAGGTTATATTTTTTTCACATTGAAAAAATTAACATTGATTTTAAATTCATCCCTAGTGCTAAATATTAGAATTTATGGGGGTTAATGGATCTGTTCTTTTACTTGCTAAATAAAATGTGTCCCCTTAGATGACGGTTACCATTTCTTAATTAAGAATCCACTAAAGTGCCATCCAAATGTACATAATTTATTCCCTTTATATTATTGGACTGGGAATTTTGCCAATGAATAAAACATCTTATTCTCAGGCAACATGGAAACTAATATTTTAAAGCTTGGTGAGAAATATCATTCCTTTAACTTGTTTTAATAATACATCTATGTATAATGAAAAACAAATCAGTGGACAGCCTAATCTGACTTTCAGTAAGGGCACTAGCTAAAATCTAAAATGATTGTTTCTAAATGAAGGTATAGAACTTTTAGTGATAGAAGACAAATATGTCTATACATAAATATATGTGTATATGTACATGTATATGTGTATGTATATGTGTATGTATATGTATATGTATCATTGTTACTGCTGTTCCTATTCTTGCTCCTAGCCATAGTTGTCATAACAGAAGGTAAAGATATTAAGTTTATTTACCTGGTTGACAAAAGATGTCAGGAGCTTTTTAAGGGCCTTTGAATGAGACACTAACCACCAAATGGAAATACTCTATAGAGGTTAACATAACAAACAAACAAACAAAAAAGGTTCAACAGCTTTTATTTTCATTTCTTTGCTTTGTAAAAGTTTCCTTTGAAAAGAGCTATGAATTTTATAGCATGTCCCTTGTTATAAGAAACAACTCTGAAATTTCCAGTAAATATGATTGCTAGAGCTACTCAGTGGATGTCCACGGAAATGATGCCTGTGCCTTAACTTTGCCTATTTTCTGAGTTATAGTTAGTCTCTAGATCTTTTTAAGTCACTCCCAAAAACTATTTTCAAATGTGTCATTGGACTAATTTCATTAATATTTCAAGTAGTCAGTAATGGCAATTCAAAAAGTATATGATATGTGGGGTGCCTGGGTTGCTCAGTCGGTTGTCCTACTCTCTCTTTTTTTTAAAATATTATTTATTTTGAGAGGGAGACAGTGTGAACAGGGAGGGGCAGAGAGAGAGGGAGAGAAAGAATCTCAAGCAGGCTCCACGCTGTGAGCACAGAGCCTGAGGCCAGGCTCCATCTCACAAACTATGAAATCAAGATCTGAGCAAAAATCTAGAGACAAACACTTAACTGATTGAGTCACCCAGGTGCCCCTAACGTCCTACTCTTGATTTCAGCACAGGTCATGATCCCAGGGTTGTGGGATCCACACTGTCAGGCTCCATGCTGAGTGTGGAGCCTGCTTAAGATTCTCTCTCTGTCTCTTTCTCCCTGCCTCTCTCCCTCTGCCCCTCCCCCCACTTGTGCTCTCTAAAATAAAACATATGTATATGATATGTAATTTTTATATTAAAATCACATATAATTTATTGCTTTTATTTACGATATATTATATAATTTGACGGTTTAATTTATTCCTAAAAATCCTTTATTTGGTGGAAAATTTAAGAGTTCATTACAGTAAATTTGGTGTGTGTCTTTTCTTGCCACACGTCTAGGAAATAATGGTGACTTAAATACACAAGTGGCAACAAATACACTAGAGATTTATAGAATATACAAATTAAGACAATAGCATATTGAAAGCAACTGAAGATGTTCCATTGGCAATTTTTATTCATATTATAATTTAGATACAGTTTTTCCTTGGAAAAGTAATTTTTAATTCAGGACCAGTTCAAGGCCAACATAAAGATATGGGTATCTTTTCTTTAAATCATCACCTCGAATAACTTGGTCACCTTGTCTTAATTAACCACCTAGCAAGGAGTGACTTGATTATAACTCTAGCACCTGTGACATGACTGAATATTTATTCGATCCTGCTTTTCACAAATAATTTGCAAGTGACTTTTGCATAAATAAATTTAACTTCTTACCAGAAGTTACTTACAACTGTGACCAGAAGTCACTTACAACTGTTCTCCATTGTTTTGTTGCCGAGTGATCACACAAAATGGTGGGATAAAATTTTCAATGTTTTTGTTTCTAAAATAGATATATTCTTTGAATCTATGAGGTCAAATGTCTGAAGAATGTTGCCTAAGGATTATTAGATGTTGGAGAATATTATGAGAATTATTTCATCTTGTCTCAGTTTTGCACTTGCTGACTCCAACAAATTTTTAAACATCATATTGAATTTATTCATGTTGAATTATTAATACAGGGACTGAAAAAGTAGTGGTACAAATACAACAGTACAAGTGGTGAGACTTTTCTCCTGTTTGCAGTTGGCAATGAAAGTGACCATCATTCTGAATCCTAGCAAGAGCTGTCCTATTTTAACTGTTGCTTAGAAACCCAATTCATAGCAGTAACATCTATTTTATCCCCTTTTATAATGATTCTATAGTTCTAGGTGTATGTGCATACAAAGAAAGACTAGGGAATATAACACAGAAATGTGATTTCTTTGCAGCAAAGAGGAGAAGTTATATGACTAAAGATTACCTTAGGGACGGCTGGGTGGCTCAGTCGGTTGAGCAACCGACTTCGGCTCAGGTCATGATCTCACGGTTTGTGAGTTCGAGCCTCGCATCGGGTTCTGTGCTGACAGCTCAGAGCCTGGACCCTGCTTCAGATTCTGGGTCTCTCTCTCTGCCCCTTCCCCGCTTATGCTCTGTCTCTCTCTGTCTCAGAAATAAATAACATAAAAAAATTTAAAAAAAGATTACCTTAAATTGAAGGTTATATTAGCATTCCAACATTCCTGAAATAGCATTTGTTGTCTATACACTAATGAGATATTAAAAAAAGACTAATATTGATTTTTTTGTTAAAATTTGTTCATTCCCATCTTAAAGTTCATGTATCAAATTATTTTTATAAAATTGGGATGCAGAAACATGTTTAAGAAACAGGTTAAATTACACGAGACCTATTGGATACAAAAGTAGTGGAAATTTATAGCAGAGGAAATGTTATATTTTACACAATGGCAATTTTTTAAAAAACAAATTGCCTGTCATTTTAGTTTTTTTTTTTCTAAAATGATCCTTCTAAGAACACCAAATCTTTTTTTTTTTCTTAATTAAAAATACCCTGTACTTGTCTGTAAGCAATAAGGAGGATTGTTAGCAATCCTAATGTCATCATCCATGAAGAGGGGTATCCATCACTGTAACAGTTCTGGACTCTTATGTATTTCCTCACTCCTTCCTCCTCTGGGCAGAAGGATTTACTGCTCTTATGAGAGCATTTGGGAGAGAAAGCGGGGAGTCTGTTCCTCCGTCGTGTCTATCTGGAGTTAGGCTACCCCCACAGCATGCATTCTTGTTGGTTACTCCATGCTGTAACTTTTACAAAGATGGGCTCTTCCCAGAAAGATGTGAAGGTCCAGCACAGACTCTGACCAAGAGGATGTCTATCATCTTCGAGGGTGTGGAATCAAAGCTCTATTGTCAATCACTCAAGCCATATTTTCCTATATCAGCCATATCAGTGATATGGCTATTTCTCCATCTACATTTGTTTTTTTCTTTATTTGATTCAGAACTTGCATGGGGAAAGGCAACCTGAAATTCTTTATAACCCTAGTATTTGTCTTAACACTAAAACATTAAACTACTAACACTTAATTGTTTGTAAATGAATTCCAACTTGCTTTGGCAGAAACAAAAAGTGGAATTCAGTTGCTTTTGTAAAGGATCAGTAGACAGATGAAAACTTATATAGCCTCAGAAATCATTAGAATTGTAGAGTTCCAACAACTCTTCTCTCTGAAGTCTCTCTGTTCTCCTCCCTGATTTCCTTGTGTTTTTATTTTATTCTCTCAGGCCACTTCTCTCCACAAAGCTGAGATTATGTTTGCAGGCAGATATGTGTTTCTATTTTTAAGAGTGTCATAAATATGGAGGGAAAAAATGGGCTCTTCTTTTTCTGTTATTTGAAGAAAACAAAACCAAAAACAAATATAGAAGCAAAACTATCTGAAAAAGCCTTTTCATTGGTCAGGCCTAAGATTATATATGTATTCCTTGAACAATTACTGTTAGCAGGACAGTAAATAGAATTGATTTGGTCTGAGTCAATGTAACAGAACTCTGTAACTAAGGATTTAATCTGTTACCAGAGCAGGGTATAAAGTAGCATAGATGTAGTTCATGAGAATTAATATCCAAGAAAACAGAATCAAAACATGTTGAGTTGCTTCTAAAGAAAGCATACATGTTAGGGACTATGTGGAATACAGAAATGGGTGAGATATATCTCCTAACACTTAAGAGTATATACAGGAATATTAGGTTATATATAATATATAATATTAGGACATATAATAAGTGTCTTTTCTTTTCTCTGTCATAAGGTAAAAGTAACATTTGAGGAAGTGATATATGCAGATGATGGAAACTAGATAAATAAACAGCATACGTCATGACAAATAATAGCTATCAAGGTACTCAGATTTCATATTTTTCAGGGTAGCGCTAGTAAGTTGTTGGACAGATCTGTTTCCTTGGGCAGCTTTCCATGTAAGAAAGTGTATGAGTTTCTTTATGTGCAAATGAGCATGATATTTTTTTTCTGTCTTAGCGATCTATGACTTTGTAATAATCACAAGGCTTCAGTAAATTAAAAATAATAGATCTTTTATATTTAATATTCTCGAGGAAGCAGGGCATTAGACTATTCTTCCTTTGGGAGTTGGGGTATGGGGCATTATAACCTTTGGATCCAGGAGAATTTGTAAGTTTACTTGGATCAAGAATAGCAATGAAAAGTTCTTGGTTATAATGATAATACTTGGCACAATTCACTTTCATATTGAGATGACTAAAGAACATATTGGATGTTAATTTTTTTATTTTGAAACATTTAAAGAAGCTTTTGAGGTTATTACAGGAAAAAATATTCAGAGTCTAGATGAGTCTCATTTAAAATAAATATGATTTAAGCAAAATCTAAGATCTGGTTTCATCTTGTAATATGAAAAAGCACTTAATAAATTAGACTTTTTAACTAGAATTACAAGAAGGATGTTTAACTTACTTAAAAGGAAAAGTTGCATTTAGAAACACCAAATTATATGCAAGCGGTTTGTTAATGTATGTAATTTACCCATTTTTAAAGTTCTATTTGGCAAGAAATCATTAAATAGTTCATGGAAATATACACTTTTAAATTAAACAGCAGAAACTGTTAATATGATACATAAATGAAATGTCTTTTATGTATTTAGATAAAGTTTTCCAGTTAGGCTGAATTAGTAGATGTTGGCTGTTAATGTAGGATTATAATTTGCCTTAAAACATTTAACAGATTATAAAATGTAGAAGATGCTCTTTTTTCTCTATTTTGAGACTAGATTTGGAAAAAGTGTAAACACTCTCCCCAATGGCCACATCATGTATTTAGAGTTAAATGTCCGTAGGATTGATTACAGAGATTCTGGTTTTGCCTGACAAAGAACGCAAAGATCTCTGAGAAGCATTGAAAGAAGAGAGGTGAAAAGACAACCTCGAAAAAATGTTGGACGGAGAACGAGTTTTCCGGATAGATTTTTGTGCTAGCTTTTATATTAAAACACTGTAATTTTTCAAATTATGCCTATCTATATCACCACTTTACATCTGTTAATACCGATGCATGGCAAAATTCAATGATTTTTTCCCAACTGAATGGTAAAGTTATGATATAAAACGAGGCTAACTCGTCCCCAATTGTATGTTATTTCTATTTGGGGATACTGTTAGGTCTAGTTATGCATTGCAGAAGAAGTGCCCACTGGCCAGCCAGTCCAGTCATTTCAGGAACCAAATAGAAACATAAGAATATGAACAGTCGATAGGTAAGTACTTGGCCTGTAGTTCTGAAGGGAAAGCGGGATGGAGTGGCGTGAAAGCTGAGACTTAAAATTCAGATTTGGGGAAACATGAAGGACTGAACTGTATTAAATCCATATCATTTCCAATTTATTCTTTTATTTTTAATAAATCAATCAATGCATTCTGGCAATGAATATTTCTCATGTCATTCTACATTAAACCAATAGATGAATGAATGGTAATAATGTGTAATGGTAAACCAGCAGGGTTATAAATGTCATTCGTTAGGACATTTCTGATCATTATGATGATTTACATGCTGTCATTCTTTGCCAAATTTAATTCGTTTGATTTCATAATTAACAACTTATTACACAAACTCACATTTCATATTTAGTACAAAATCTTCAATTTTAAGAACTTAACATATCATTACAACTCCCAAACTTCAAACTTCAAAATTTTGGGGTCATTGAGAACACTCTGTGGTATTTCATTCTGCTCAGGAACTTTTGAAGGGGCTAACAAGAAGAAAAAATACATTAATGACTTAATTGGTTTGGAGAAGCCTAGAAAGGATTGTGGATAATCTATGTGATTATAGAATAAATTTAGGAAAATCCAAGAGTAGCTCAGAAAGGTGCTGAGCATTCAAAATGTAAAATATATTAAAAGTGATGATAGACTATCTATTGCAAGATTTATTCAGAAGTGATTATTATTTTCATATCTTAAGATATAATTTCATGAGTGGAACTCACCATTTAATTGAATATAATTTCTATGGGAAAAATATGAAAGGAAATCTATAAACAAATAATAAATTTTATGTTTTAATCATAATTGATTTTCTAAAGACCCCTAATAGAATCCACATGAACTCAGTGGGTTTAGTTTTACTTTAGTAGTTTGTGAAAGTTTATTTTATTGTATGCCAGGCAAAATTCCAAGACCTGTGGGCACTAAGTCAAATAAGAAACACTCTGCCCTTAAGAGACTTGAATCAAGCTGTTGAAATTGTTTATATATATTAAAAGTATTCTATCAAAACTTTATTTCATTATAAAAGAAAAGATGAAAAGAAGCATATGCTGTCTCATACATTTTTGCATTCCATCAATTAACCACATTTATGAGGAAATTAGGTGATCATTAAATTCTGAGAAATGGGGAGGGAGAGAGAGAGCAAGAGTAGAGAGAGGAGGGAGGAAGGGGAAATCTTAGATAGTATTTGTGTTGTCATTATTTATGCTAAATATATGTATTATATTTATGCTATCATCAAAACATAAATAAATAGATTTTAGAAAGCACATAGATAGTAAATTATGTCTGATTAAGCAAGAAGTTAAAACATTTTAATCTTGACCAACATATTTTTATATTATTTTTATATTTAATGACACTTTGTTATACAAAAGAATAAACAAGAAATTGTGTTACACTATACGAAACTGAATATAAAATTTTGTAACACCTTTGTATTTCTGGGTATGAGATTGATGCAAAATTAATGTTTCATTTTAGATAAAACTTTAAATGCATAGGTTATTCTCTATGTTGCCGATATAAAACAATACTGTTTATATCTAGCAGTTTAATTTCTTGTAAAGGTTAATCACTATTAATCACTCTAGCTGACAAAATGTAAGGGAGCATCAGGTAAACCCACTGAAGGAAAACATCAAATTCGTACAGCTGTATACCTAACGGCAAACCATGTATATTTGAAGATTCATTTTCTCATTTCTGATATGCATATGGTTATAGATTGCTTTTCATATAAATCTGTGAACATTTTGTGGCATGTGAACATTTGCCCATCTGGACGATTGTTCATAAAACTCATTTTCTATGATTTAATGAAACTAGAAATTCTCCAGCAAGGACAGTTTCAGCTTTGTTTTCAAATGTTGGAAGGTGTTACAATAGCTTGTTATGTCCATAATATTTTTCTAATTTTAAAAACGATGGGTTTATGTTTCAAAGATAATAAACATGGTACAATAAAGTTTGATCATCAATTCATGGCAACATAAATTAAAGAAATATATACTTTAATATTATTCAAACTTCTACCCCAATAGATCTCTCCTTCTCCTCAAACTCCACTTCTCATGAAGGGTACTAGCTCAGAAAAGCTGAATGTCTTAGAAAAAATGATTATGTAGTTTAGTGGAAGCTGTTGCTGGCATGGAATAAAATGAAGCATAGATTATATGATTCAAATGTACCAAAACAAATGATATTTTTGGAATTAAATTAGAATTTTATTGCCTTCTCTGATCATTTTGGAAACCATTCTGTAATAAAAGATTATTACCATCCATGCATGCATGTGCTGTCTCATCTCTCCAAATGCAGACATCAGATTGGAAATTGTCCACCAGCACCCATTCAGAAAAATAAAATAAAAAATTCCTGGAAAATATTAACAAGTTAAGAAAACAAATATTTTTATCTTTATAAAAATAAGCTAATTATTTATTCCAGTCATTCTTGTGTCTTTTTGACAAAGAGATGGATATAATCTGGTCTATGATTTCCCCCCTCCCCCCAACTTAACAGTATTTTCTATAACTATGTGGTCTAGAAATTTATTTCCTTGGCAAAAATCTGTGAGAGGCTGGACAAACTATTAATATGTGATTGCATTGTAATTCTCTATTTCTTTACAGGTTGTTTTAATTTAATGAAATAAACACCTATAAACAGAAAACCTGAACTTAAATACATCTAGTTTTACAAATAAGGACTACTTGGTGAAAACAACCAATACTTCCTAATTAAGGTAGCTAATATGGAAGAAAATAAAATGGAAAAGTTGTTTAAAGTCTATCTTGACACTAGAATTCTCTCCATTTTGGGGTGCCTTGGTGGCTCAGTCAGTTGAGAATTGGACTCTTGATCTCAGCTCAGGTCTTGATCTCAGGCTCATGAATTCAAATCCAATGTTCAGTTACATGCTGGGCATGAAGCCTACTTCGAATGTTCTTCCCTTTGATTTATATGTTTTTTTTTTTTTCCTTATCAAGTACTTCACAAATGTCATCTAGGTTATATTAAATGATATACATATTTTATTGATTATCATCCTCACTTACTTCTTAATTATAAACATAATATTAAAATGGGACTATGGCTGTGCTTTCAAATATGGTGACTGTTGGCCACAGGTGGCTAAAGAGAATTTGAAATGTGGCTAGTCTGAATTGAGATGTGCTATTAAGTATAATGTATGAACCAGATTCTGAACTTTAGCATGGAAAAAAAAAAAGTAGTGTATCCCATGATTTTATAAGGAAAACTTTGTCTTCTTTGTAAATCATTATTTTCATGAATCAAAATAACCACAGGTTTTTGTTTGTTTGTTTTCCTAGCCAGTGCTTGTGTATACCTTGATGTGTATTCTGGAAATGATAGTCTATTTTGCTTGTTTGAAGATGAGCTAAGATTACAGTAAAGAAAGGAAAAGAGTAAGTTAAAGTGTATATATGTGTATTTGTGTGTTTATTTTCCAGACGTGCCTACTTTTGTTGACGTAAAACACATTCAGGAAGAGATCTGGGGTTTTACTGAAACTTGTGGCACAATATTTGAGTTGGAACAGAATGAGGGAGATATAAATAAACTTTACCTTTTGGAAATGACAGATCTGTTTATCACAGTCCAATATATTCAGAGGAAATAATAAGAAATAAGAGAAAACGTGGAGCTCAATTAGAAAAATAAAATATTTGAAGGCATGTTAAAACTACCAAGTGAACCAGGGCTTATGGGTTCACAAAATCCCACAAAGAAGAAAAGTTCAGTGAAGTTAGTGAAACTCATGCAACAATGCTCGGTGTCTTGAGGTATTACACAGGTTATAAGTGACTCATGGGGAAAGGCTAAGAAATGGAGACTACAAAACGGGGCATCTGGGTGGCTCAGTCAGTTAAGCTTTGGACTTCGGCTCAAGTCATGATACCATGGATGTGAGTTGAGCCCCTCATTGGGCTCTCTGCTGTCAGCACAGAGCCTGCTTCAGATTCTCTGTCCTCCTCTCTCTCTGCCCCTCCCCTGCTCTCTCTCTCTCTCTCTCAAAAATAAATAACCATAAAAAAAAAAAAAAACTAAAAAAAAAATCTTAAAAAAAAAGAAATGGAGACTACAAAACTAAGAAGTAAAAGTCAAAGCAAAGTTTGGTTTTCACGGGCTCAGGGAGTTGAGGAAAAAAAAATGAAGTACATGGACTGACAAAAAGAAAGGGTAAAATCTCTGGATTTCAATCATAAACTGCTATGTTGTAGAAATCATCAATAGGCCATTCCTTAATAATGACTAGCTTAATCCTAGTCTTGATTATTCCCACACCTGACCCTAAACTAACAGCCAAACAGAAAAAGTTGGAAGCCTCACTTGGAGAAAAGAAATGTTATTGAGAAACTGACATTTTTGTACAAACAGTAACAAGCATTCAAACAAATATCAAGTGAATAATCATATAAACAATAAGCATGCCAAAAGACAAGACCAAATACCTGAAAACCAACAGAAAAAACTCACAATTTTGATATCACAGTTAGACAGTACAGACTTTTTAAAACCATGATTAACATGTATGGTATAACTATATAATATATCTGGTATGATTTTGCACCATGATTAATGCTATAAGCTGTTATCTTAGAAAGACTGACAAAATCCCTTGTTAAGAACATTTATCTAACGAGAATATTTTAAATGATAGTTCATATGACTTAGAAAAATACTCAAAACAAATAAAAACTACCCTTACAGACACAGGTTATTAATTTAAGAATAGATTATGATTGGGGCGCTTGGGTGGCTCAGTACGTTCAGCATCTGACTTTGGCTCAGGTCATGATCTCGCAGTTTATGAGTTCGAGCCGCACATTGGGCTCTGTGCTGACAGCTCAGAGCCTGAAGCCTACTTCGAATTCTGTGTCTCCCTCTCTCTCTGCCCCTCCCCTGCTCATACTCTGTCTCTCTCTGTCTCTCAAAAATAAATGAAAGTTAAAAAAATTAAAAAATGGATTGACTAATATACACTATAATAGAATTATCGTCATGATGTTATTCAGCGGTTGAAAAAGAATTGTATGTTTGAAATATGAAGCAAAAAGTGAACTAGATTTTAATAAAAATATCATATTTGCAGAATGTACTTATAATATCTGTTCTATAATAAAACAGACTAAGTCATTTTGCTCATCTCTAACATAATTAACTTGTATTTAGAATTTTCCATTTCTCTAATAACTTTTGCCCTCTCCCTTGAAAAATAAAATGACTAGAGTTATAAATCTATTTCTGTGTTTTCACATATTGCTCTACAAGTTGAAGTAGGTATTGAATGTAAAATGACAATAGTTAAATATGACTCATGTTATATTGATAAGGAATTTAATTGCATTAAGACATTTATATAATTTTATTTCCCAATGAGATAATACACAATAGTTATTGTTGTATGCTAATAAAGACACAAAATCAATGCATATTAAAATATAATATGTAAAAGATAATATATTTTGATAAGTGAATTATGAAATGTGTAGAATTTTATTGCAAAAGCAACATGTTGTTTTGATTATATCTGTTCTTGCTGAATTCAGTGGTTTAGAATACCACAGCAGTGATTTTTTTGGGCACACATCTGCTTAGAGCTACTGTCCTATGCTCACTCACCACTGTCACTGACAAACTACTGGAGTTATTTTCATACAAGGCCACTATATTGTTACATCCCAGTCAATCTTTAACCCAACCGGGCATTTGCATCTTCTACTACCACTCAAACCAAATAGTCTTGCAGTCATCACTGATTTTTATTACACCAAAGCTAAGGGAAACTATACATTTCCTTCTACTATACTTTACTAGATTTTTTTTACCAGTGTTTATTTCTTTTCTATAGTAACATCATATTTCCCTATATATTGTATCATCATCTTTTTTTTTCTTTTTAACTCAATCCTTCTCTCTCTCCTTCTGTTCCTCCTTCTTCTTCCCTTCCCCCCATATGCTAAGACATTTATTTTTCCTCAATTCCTTTACCACTTTCTTCCCTTTGAATAAACATCTATTTTTGGTGTCACTTGGGACTCAAAAGTGTTCTGAGACTGGGACTCACTTCTGTTCCTGGTCTTTCTATAGATATCGTTAGTGCACTACTGAAAATAGATTTCAAGTGCTTGATAGTTATTAAGCACTATGTAAGTGCTTATAAAATGCATTTTACAAATAGACAATCTCATTTTTTTTTTCAACGTTTATTTATTTTTGGGACAGAGAGAGACAGAGCATGAACGGGGGAGGGGCAGAGAGAGAGGGAGACACAGAATCGGAAACAGGCTCCAGGCTCTGAGCCATCAGCCCAGAGCCTGACGCGGACAATCTCATTTTTTAACCATGGTTTTAAACAGTATGGCTATGGAAAAAAAGAATACCAACTTTATTTCATCCCTTTATCCCAACTTCACATGTCTTATTGTTGCCTCAATATTTCTCTGTTGTCTTACAGGTGTCCATAGTATACCTTTCCAAAACTGAACTCTTTGTTTTTTCTTCCCATTCCATGTGTTTTTCCAAAAATCTTGTGTTTTGGTGTTAATTTGTTTGTTTCCCCTTACAAGTCCTGACATACAATAGGTTTCACTGATGATAAAGATTACATTATTGGGATACCTGAGTGGCTCAGTCAGTTAAGTGTCTGACTCTTGATTTTGGCTCAGGTAATTGATCTCAAGGTTCATGAGCTGGAGCCCTGTGTTGGATTCTGTGTTGACAGCCTACTTGGGATTCTCTCTCTGAGCTCTCTGTCCCTCTCCCACTCCTGCTCTTCCTAATTAAATAAATAAACTTAAAAAAAAAAGACTACATTATTCATTAGATCTTTTTTTGAGCAAGGAGTTTGTTATTTTCCATCATAGAAATTACATTATTTGTTATCATACACACCTACACATGCTTTCAGAAACACACACATACATGTGTGTGTGTATGTGTATATATATATATATATATATATATATATATATATATAGTTTCCATCATTTCTGGAATCACATTATATATATGTATATATACATATAACTATCATTACTACAAGAATTATATCTGTTTTATTCACTTAAACTCAAACACTTGCACAACACGTGACGTAAATTTGTCAATCAATACACTCGGGAGTAAATGAATTAATGAACTTAAGCTCTTTGAGACTAGCACTTTCTTTTATTGGTTAATCATGAGTATGCTTTCTTCTACACCCTATTTTTTTTAATTCATAACATTCTAATTCATTTTTTAATTATTTAGCACGTGATTTCTCATCTGTAATTAATTTTAAAACCTTAAATACAGAACATCACAAAGAGTCAATATTAAATACAATTGCTTTGAAATTAGTGAATAAGTGATAATAGTAAAACACATTATTATTATTGAGAATTAATACATCTGTCTTGTAATGTTTAGAGGGATATTTCATTACTTGCCTGTACATTAAGTATGCAATTTGTTTATACACTCAAAGGCAATCTTCCCAATAAGTCATAATTTTCTGATAACTCTAATTTGTATTTGGCTATGTAAAATAATTTCAGATAATTTCCTAGACATGCAAATGATATATATGTTAAATCATTATAATTTAAATTGTGCAAACAATACTATTAATATTATTATAAATATGTTCATTTCTGGAGTCTATTTCTGTCACTAGGCTTATTTCTTTCATAAAGGATAGAACGTTGATTTTGAAAGGGATTTCTTGCCACTGCCTGTCCTCTGAGCTGAATCACTATTCAATAGCCTGAATTTGCTTGAGAATAGGATATTTATTTTTCATTTAGAAATAAAAATGCATGACAACATTTCACTGACACCAAGACTCAGGAGCTAAGCATATTAGTGTTTTCTCTAAACTCGGAGAAGTTTATTAACTATAGACAGCCCCTTGCATACTTTGTTTTTTGATAGTCACTCTCAGTATTTTGTCTTTTGATAGTTACACTCAGTGTAATCATTTCATATTATCATCCTCCTTCCATGTGCTCCAGATAAAAAAAGAGGGCAATCCTTAGGCCGTAGTACCATTTGGATTGCTATCATCCAAATTATACTATATTACACATCTTCCTCATCACTTGGCTACCAGAGTTAAAATGGTCATAGCAACAACGGAGTAGAAGCTGGTAAACACTGTTGAAAGAATAAGTACCCGATGGCCCACTCAAATAAAAATACACACATACAAATGTATTGTAATTGAAAGAATGTATATATCAAAAACAATTTGATAAAAATAAATTTACTAATTATTCAATTTACTGAAATCACCAATTTATATAAAAGTCTTATTAAACGCACAGTAGGAAGAATTTTATTTTATAGAATATTATTTGTGCTTTTAAAAAATTCTTTGACATTTGTATTGACTGACTTTCATTTTGTGTAGCTGAATTAGTGTAGGTGAACTTTATTTTTAAAAAAAAAATTTTTTAATGTTTATTTATTTTTGAGACAGAGAGAGACAGAGCATGAACGGGAGAGGGTCAGAGAGAGGGAGACGCAGAATCTGAAATAGGCTCCAGGCTCTGACCTGTCAGCACAGAGCCCGATGCGGGGCTCGAACTCACGGACTGCGAGATCATGACCTGAGCCGAAGTCAGCCGCTTAACCGACTGAGCCACCCAGGTGCCCCAGTGTAGGTAAACTTTAACTGAGGAAACTTTGTATACCTATGTCTATGCCTATTGTATCTTCTCTCTCTACCATCTACTTATGGTCTATCTTTAATCTGTCATCTATCTTTCTAGTGACTACTTATTCTAATTTAATGTTACTGCATATCAAATTTGTTTTATTATGCTTTGTTCATATATAAACATAAAATGATATTTATCATATTCCTTTTATTCATATAGGTCTGTTCTCTTTACTATTTTATTCTTTTTTAATTTTTTAAGTTCATTTATTTATTTTGAGAGAGAGAGAAAGCACACACACAACAGTGAGCAAGAAGGAGAGGGAGATAGAGGGAGAGAGAACTCCGAGCAAGCTCCCCATGCTGTCAGCTCAAAGCCCAATGTGGTGCTCAAACTCATGAACCGTGAGATTATGACCTGAGCCAAAATCAAGAGTCAAACACTTAACTGACTGAGCCACCCAGGCATCCGTACTGCTATTTTAAGACCATAAAGTTGAATCTCAGAAATCCAGACTCATTACTTTAAAGCATTTGAAAATAACATGGAAAGAACCATTTAGGGACTACTAGTGTCCTGTGGAAATGCTTGTTATGCGAGCATTACAGTTGGTTCTGATGAGGTTGCCCACAGGGTTGTAGACTCCTAATTTCTGGTTGTATCCTCCCAGAGCAGAAAGAGGACTAGAAAACTCTCTGCTGTCTCTTTGATAAGGTCACTCATCTCATTTTGTGACCTTGAGGCTCCTTCTTCATGACCTAATTGCATTCCAAATACCCTCCTAGTACAATCACATTGTGGATTAGGATTTCAACAAACAGATTTTGGAGGAACACAAGCGTTCAGTCCATTGAAGGACATCTGAACTAGAATTACATGCACTGTATTATAAATAAGGAAGAGTATTTATGTGATCCAGACTAATTTTCCAGGGCCTGAAAAATGGACTTTATGGCAAATCTCTGGATCAAAAGGGTATGTCCTCTTCTGAGAATTTTTCTCTGTGAAGATCTTTTCCCCAGTATTTCACAAAAAGCACTTATTAAAAGAAACAATCAGGGATGCCTGTGTGGCTCTGTTGGTTAAGCGTCAGACTCTCCATTTCCACTCAAGTCATGATCTCACTGTTCGTGACATCGAGCCCCACGATGGGCTCTGTGCTGACAGCATGGAGCCTGCTTAGGATTCTCTCTCTCCTTTTATCTCTGCCCCTCCCCCATTTGTGCACATACTTTCTCTCTCCCTCTGTCCCTCAAAATAAATAACATTAAAAAAAGAAATATTCAGTTATTTCAAATACTGTCCCTTTGTGAAAAAGCATAGTGATATCATCTAGCTTCCTGTATGTATAGCTCACTATTTAACCCAACTCCCAACAATCACAAATATAATAAAAACCATCAATGTTTTGATTCTGTTAGTTTCACTCTTCCTTATCTCCTAATGTACTCACCACCTCCTTACCCAGCTTGAATTCCCTGGTCAAGTGTACATACTTAATTCCTGTGCCCTCACATCTGATTAAACCCAACACTCCAGCTACTATTTACCTGTATTCTTGAAGTTTAACATGAGTAGAGAAAGATACACAATCACATTGACTGATCTCACTTTAAATTTATTATATGAACCACAAGTGGGATCTTAATGTAATTCAGCAATCATACTGTTCCCTAGCACATTCACTCTCTCAATTATCCATCATCTCTCTCCAAACATCCACACCTCCTATCTCTCACCTTCACCTGATGAACTGATGTCTTATACCATTGGCAAGCTTTCAGACTTATACCATTGGCAAGCTTATACCATTGGCAAGCTTTCAGACTTATACCATTGGCAAGCTTATACCATTGGCAAGCTTTCAGACTCCCTCTACCAAATCTACTCACTTATAGCATCTGCATAGCCTCTAACTGCCCCTCAATCACTGTAACACAGGTGCTAAACTGGGTGCCAACAGCCACCAAATTCCTTAAGGATGGAAATTGTAGGGTGAATGAACTTGGATAGAATAAACCTACATGTTTATTTGTATTAGTTCCTCATGTTTTCTATTTCTTTGAAATATGAATACAGGCAGAAATTGAATTGCATACTTGTAACTGTCATTATTAGAAAGCACAGGTATTTTTTATCATACATTACAGTTCTTATAACATTCTAAAATATTCTTTCTACTCATAACAACTTTGAAAATAATAACAAACCTTCCACTTGTGCTTGCTATCTAAACCATTGATAAAGAAATACACATTACTCTGGTAAAATGTTATTTTTTAACAATACAGAGATGCATGCATTTGCATATGATTAATTTAGTTTAAAATCTTAAAATACTATTTCAAGAGGGTTTCTATAGGCTTTTCCAGCCTGTCAAAAGGTCCATGGCATAAAAAAGATTTAAGAATTCCTCTAGAAGTGAATTCCATCCACTTCTAGAGGAGGTAATTGACTATTACCTATAGTCAATCCCTTTATACATACACTAGATCTTTTCCCATTTACCTGCTCAAGGACATCATCCAGTAATTTTTCTTGCTTACCACCATATTACACCACAGAGTCGGAGTTCTCCAGAGAGACAAAATCAATCAGAATAGGAAATATTAAGAGATAAAGATAGAAGAAAGAAAGAAAGAAAGAAAGAAAGAAAGAAAGAAAGAAAGAAAGAAAGAAAGAAAGAAAGAACGAACAGAGGGAGGAAAGGAAGAAGGAAGGGACGGAGGGAGGGAGGGAGAGAGGGAGGAAGGGATATAGAGACATTTTAAGAATTGGCTCAGACAATTATGCTGGTTGTCAAGTCCAAAATTTGCACAACAGGCTGTCAGGCTAGAGACTCAGGAAAAAGTTGATGTTGCAGTCTTGAATATCAAGGCAGGTCTGGAGGCAAAATTCTTTTCCATCAGGGAAACCAGTTTTGTTGTTGTTTAGTGGTTTGTTTCTCTTAAGGCCTTCAACTGATTTGATTAGACCCACCTACATTATGGATGATACTATGTTTTATTCAAAGTATTCTGACTTAAGTATTAATTATGTCTAAAAAATCTTAACAGAAACATCTATACTGGCATTTGATCAGGTAACTGGGCAAAATAGACTAACCAAGTTAACACCTCAAATTAAGTATATCAGATTATTGTCATCAGCATAAAAAAAAATTCTGATATTTCTACCATTTAAAAATATAATTTCTCCTGATCTGATTCTACTTCCCTTATCTACTACTACTCCATTCCTCTGCTTCCCTTTTCATTTTAACTCCTTACTCCTTGAAGGAGTTGTGTACACACAGTTTCCAAATTCTTTCTATATCTTGTCATGAAGCCACACTGACCATGCATTCATTCCCATTCTAGCAAAAATGGTCTAGTCGATGTAATCAGTGACCTCGGTCTTACTAAATGCAGTTTGTGATTCTCATTTTTTATCTTTCATGATCTATTAGAAACACAAAATTTAGCTTTTCTTTATAACCTCTTTGGTGTACTTTGCTTAGTTTTGCCTCCAGCACAATATATTTTTCTTGTTTGTCCTCCTAACTCTTCTATTCTTTTTTCTTTTCCTTCTTTTGTCTGACTTCATAATACTGATCTACAGAATTTCAGACCCTTTTTCTATTTTTTCATTATAGTGACTATCTCACCTAGCCTTATGGTTTATGTGCCAGTGCTTCCCAAATATAATCCCTAGCCCAGACATTTTACCTGAAATCCAGACTCACTTGTTCAACTGCACGCTAAACATCTCAACTGGTGTCTAAAGACATTCAAAATTCTACATATCTAATAATGTAACCTTTATATTCTGCCTCCAAATCTATTTTCCTACCACTCTTTCTGTTTCAGTTGATGACAGTTTTGTTTTCCTGCATCTTTAGGACATATACTTGGTGTTGTTTTTCATTGCCTTTTCCCCTTATACTAGACATTTGGAAGCATTTCTGGTTCTGCTTTTAAATATGTTAACAGAATCAGGGTGCCTGGGTGGCTCAGCTCAGGTCTTGATCTCAGAGGCATGAGTTCAAGCTCTGCCTTGGGCTCCAACCTCAGTGTAGGATCCAACTACTTCTTACTTTCTCACTAATATTTCACTGAGCATTATTTTGATCTAAGCTATCATCATGGCTATGACCTACATTACTACAATGGCTTCCTAGTTGTCTCTGTGCCCTGCCTTTCCTCTTTTTCAGTCTATTCTTTTTTTTTTTTTAATTTTTTTTTTTACATTTATTTATTTTTGAGAGACAGAGCCCAAGTGGGGACGGGCAGAGAGAGAAGGAGACAGAACCCGAAGCAGGCCCCAGGCTCTGAGCTGTCAGCACAGAGCCCGACGCGGGGCTCAACTCACAAACCCTGAGATCATGACCCGAGTGGAAGTTGGACGCTCAACCAACTGAGCCACCCAGGCGCCCCTCAGTCTATTCTTAACAAAGTAGCCAGGGTGATTCTTTCAGGGTATGCAAAATCACATCTCTTCTTTTCTCAAAATCCTGGAATATGTTCCCATCGAACTATGAGTAAAAACATAATGTCCTTACATTGGCTACAAGTCCCTTTATGTGATTCAGCAAGCTGTTTCTAATATCATTTTTTCTTCATCCCTTCAACTCATGCAGCAACCAGGGTGGTGGGAGTGGTGTTCTTGCTGTTCCTGGAACAAGTCAGCCATGCTTCCACATTAGGGAATTTGCACTAGTAATCCATCTGTCTGGAAAATATTTCCCCAGATTTTCTCATGATTTCTTTTACTTCCAACCACTGGCTCAAGTGTGCCGTTCCTCATGAGACCTACCATGACCCCCCCTTTTGAAATGACAGCTGACTCTTGAAAACACAAATTAGAAATGCATGGGTCCACTTATATGTGGATTTTTAGAATAAATGTATAAACTTATGATATTGATGAATACGGTACAGTACTGTTAATGTATTTTCCTTGTGATTTTCTTAATAACATTTTTTCTATAGGTCCACTTTATTGTAAGAATAAAGCATATAATATTTGTAACATAGAAAATATGTGCTAACCAACTGTTTGTTTTCAGTAAGGCTTCCCACCAACAGTAAGCTATTAGCAGTTGAGTTTTTAGGGAGTCAAAAGTTATACATGGATTTTCAACTGCGTGAGGTTTGGTGGCCTTAAATCCCATGTTTTTCATAGTCAACTGTATAACCCACACCTCCAGTCCCTATGCCTAGCCTAACCTTGCCATGTTTTTTTATGACAAAATTCTTACCATATTCTAGCATACTAAATATTATCCTTATTTGGTGTATCAGCAGCATATTATATGTCTACCACTGATATAATGCAATATCCACAAAAGGAAAGAGAATATTCTAAAGTATAAATTTAAAAAAATAAAGGAAAGAAAATGTTATTTCTTTCTTTTTTTTTCCTTTTCTTTACCCATCCTCCTCCTCTTCCTCTTTATTTTGCTGTTTTCCTAACTGTAGTGTTTCAAGTACTCGAAACAGACTCTGTTACAGGTACTCAACAAATTTTTTGAATAAATGGAGCCATTCAGCTCATTGCCTCTCTCTATGAAATTATTTAGAACAAATTTCCAGTTAAATAACTTAGTATTACTCGAGAGAGACAAAAAAAATACAGTTGGATTTAACCTTTGATCTTCAGTGTATGATAGGACATTCATCTCATTACTGTAGGATGTGCATTTAACCATTATAATCAATTTTTCAATATCACCATTCTAAAATCGGATTGGTTTCATTTGACTGGAGTGAAACTTATTAAGCTTTACTCAAAATAACTGTTAACACAAATGCCCTCATTCCCAGCAACATGTTATTCGGTTTGGTTTTTAGAAATATTGCCTTATATCATTTGTAAGTAATCAGGTTTAATAAGATACAAAAAAAGAAAATGATTTTTTTGGTTTACCTTTTCTCTTTTTAAAAATTTATTTATTTAAATTCAAGTTAGTTAACATACAGTGTAGCATTACTTTCAGGAGTAGAACCCCGTGATTCATCACTTATATATAACATCCAGTGCTCATCCTAACAAGTGGCCTCCTTAATGGCCATCACCCACTGAGCTCATCCCCCCACCAACCTCCCTGCAGAAACCCTCAATTTGTTCTCTGTATTTAAGAGTCTCTTATGGTTTGCCTCCCTCTCTGTTTTTGTCTTGTTTTTCCTTCCTTTTTTTTTTTTTTTTAATTTTTTTTTCAACATTTATTTATTTTTGGGACAGAGAGAGACAGAGCATGAACGGGGGAGGGGCAGAGAGAGAGGGAGACACAGAATCGGAAACAGGCTCCAGGCTCTGAGCCATCAGCCAGAGCCTGACGCGGGGCTCGAACTCACGGACCGCGAGATCGTGACCTGGCTGAAGTCGGACGCTTAACCGACTGCGCCACCCAGGTGCCCCGTCCTTCCTTTCTATATTTATCTGTTTTGTTTCTTAAATTCAACATGAGTGAAATCATATGATTTTTGTCTTTCTCTGATTGGCTTATTTTGCTTAGCATAATACACTCTAGTTCCACCCACATTTTTTCAAATGGCAAGATTTCATTCTTTTTGATTGCCAAGTAGTATTACATTGTATATATATATACTACATTTCTTTATCCATTCATCAGTCGATGGACATTTGGGCTCTTTCCATACTTTGGCTATTGTTGATAGTGTGCTATAAACATTGGGGGGGATGTGCCCCTTCGAATCAGCATTCCTAGTAGTGCTATTGCTGAGTTGTAGGGTAGTTCTATTTGTAAACTTTTGAGGAACCTCCATACTGTTTTCCAGAGTGGCTGCACACCAGTTTGCATTCCCACCAGCAGTGCAAAAGGGTTCCTCCTTCTCTGCGTTCCCACCAACATCTTTTGTTTCCTGAGTTGTTAACTTTAGCCATTCTAACAGGTATGAGGTAGTATGTCAGTGTAGTTTTGATTTGTATTTTCCTGATGATGAGTGATGTTGAGTGTCTTTTCATGTGTCTGTTAGCCATCTGGATGTCTTCTTCATAAAAAAAGTGTCTATTCATGTCTTCTGTCCATTCCTTCACTGGATTATTTGTTTTTTGGGTATTGAATTTGAGAAGTTATTTTCTGTAATTTATTTTAATTTTTAAATTTATTTTTGAGACAGCACAAGCAGGGGAGGGGAAGTGAGAGAGGGACAGAAGATCTAAAGCAGGCTCTGTGCTGACAGCAGCAACCCTGCTGTGGGGCTCCAACTCACAAACTCCTAGATCATGACCTGAGCCAAAGTCAGACACTGAACCAACTGAGCCACCCAGCTGCCCCAAGTTTCAGAAGTTCTTTATAGATTTTGGATACTAACCCTTTATCTGATATGTCATAAAATGTGTTGAAAATATCTTCTCCCATTCTGTTGGTTGCGTTTTAGTTTTGTTAACGGTTTCCTTCATTGTGCAGAAGCTTTTTATCTTGTTGAGGTCTCAATAGTTCATTTTTGTTTTTATTTCTCTTGCCTCTGGAAGCATGTCTAGTAAGAAGTTGCTGTAGCCAGGTCAAAGAGGTTGCTGCCTTTTTTCTCCTCTAGGATTTTGATGATTTCGTGTCTCACATTTAGGTTTTTCATCCATTTTGAATTTATTTTTGTGTATGGTGTAAGAAAGTGGTCCAGTTTCTTTCTTCTGTATGTTGCTGTCCAGTTCTCCCAGCACAATTTGTTGAAGAGACTTTTTTCCATTGGATACTCTTCCCTGCTTTGTGGAGGATCAGTTGGTGATACCTTTGTGGGTCCATTTCTAGATTCTCTATTCTGTTCTGATCTACATGTCTGTTTTTGTGCCAGTACCATACTCTCTTGATGATTACTTCTTTGTAAACAGCTTGAAGTCCAGAATTGTGATGCCTCCAGCTTTGATTTCCTTTTTCAACATTACTTTGGCTATTTGGGGTCTTTCCTGGTTCCATACAAACTTTAGAATTGTTTGTTTTAGCTCTGCGAAGAATGCTGATGTTATTTTGATTGGAATTGCATTGATCCTGTAGGTTGTTTTTGGGTGGTATAGACATTTTAGCAATATTTGTTCCTTTAATCCATGAGCATAGAATATTTTTCCATTTCTTTATGTCTTCTTCAATTTCTTTTATAAGCTTTCTATAGTTTTCAGTGCACAAATCTCTTACATCTTTGGTTAGGCTTATTATTAGTTTTCTTATGGTTTTTCCTATAATTGCAAACGGGATAGATTCCTTGATTCCTTTTTCTTCTGCTTCGTTATTGGGGTATAAAAATGCAACTGATTTCTGTACCTTTATTTTATATACTACAATTTTGCCAAATTCACGTATCAGTTCTAGCACTGTTTTAGTGTAGTCTTTTGGGGTTTTCGTGTAGAGTATCATGTCTTTTGTTAAGAGAGAAAGCTTGACTTCTTGTTTGTCAATCTATATGCCTTTTATTTCTTTTTGTTGCCTATTGCTGAGGCTAGGACTTCTGGTACTATGATGAACAACAGTGGTGGGAGTGGGCATTCCTATCATGTTCCTGACATTAGGGGGAAAGCTCTAAGTTTTTCCCCATTGAGGATTATATTAGCTGTGGGCCTTTCATACATGACCTTTATGTTGTTGAGGTGTTTTCCTTCTATCGTCACTTTTTTGAGGGTTTATATCAAGAAAAGATGCCATATTTTGGCAAATGCTTTTTCTGCATCTATTGAAAAGATCATATGGTTCGTATCCTTTCTTGTATTAATGTGATGTAAACATTGATTGATTTGGAAATATTGAACCAAACTTGCAGTCCAGGAATAAATCCCACTTGATCATGATGAATAATTCTTTTAATGTACTGTTGAATTTGATTTGCTATTATCTTGTCGAGAATTTTTGCATCCAGTTTCATCAGGGATATTGACCGGGAATTCTTCTTTTTAGAGGGGTCTTTGTCTGGTTTTGGACTCAAGGTAAGACTGACTTCAGTGAATGAGTTTGGAAGCTTTCCTTACATTTCTATTTTTTGGAACAATTTGTGAATAGGTATTAACTCTTCTTTAAATGTCTGATAGAACTCCTCTGGGAAACCATCTGGCCCAGGACTCTTGTTTGTTGGGGAAGATTTTTGTTTACTTTTTCAATTTTTTTGCTGGTTATGGCCCTGTTCAAATTTTCTATTTCTTCTTGCTTCACTTTGTAGTATGTGAGTATCTAAGAATTTGTCCATTTTCCAGTTTTCCCAGTTTGTTGGCATATAATTTTTAATAATATTCTCTTACAAATATTTGTATTTCTGTGGTGTTGGTTTTAATCTTTCCTCTTTCATTCATAATTGTATCTATTTGGGTCTTCTTTATTTTCTTTTTGATAAGTCTGGCTAAGGGGTTATCAATTTTGTTTATTCAAAGAACCATCATTTTGGTTTATTTGTTTTTTGTTTGTTTGTTTCTATACCCTTTATTTCTGCTCTAATGTTTATTATTTCCTTTTTTTTCTGCTGGCTTTAGTCTTTATTTGCTTCTCTTTTTCTAACTTCTTTAGTTATAAGGTTAGGCTGTGTATTTGGGACCTTTCTTGCTCTTGAAATAGGCCTGAATTGTAATGTACTTTCCTCTAGGACTGCCTTTGCTGCATCCCAAAGGGTTTGGACTGTCATGTTTTCATTTTCATTAATTTCCCTGTATTTTTATTTGATTTCTTCTTTAATTCCCTCGATAACCCATTTATTCTTTAATGGATGTTCTTTAACCTCCATGTATTTGAAGGCTTTCCAAACTTTATCTTGTGGTTGATTTCAAGTTTCATATCGTTGTCATCTGAAAATATGTTTGGTATGATTTCTATCTTTTTGTATCTGATGAGGGCTGATTTGTGACACGGTTTGTGATCTATTCTGGACAACATTCCATGTGCACTTGAGAAGAATGTGTATTCTGCTGCTTTAGGATAAAATGTTCTGAATATACCTGTTAAGTCCATCTGGTCCAGTGTGTTATTCAAAGCCATTGCTTCCTTGTTGATTTTCTGTTTAGATAATCTATCCATTGTTATAAGTGGGGTATTCAAGTCTCCTAGTATGATGATATTATTATCAATGAGTTCCTTCATGTTTGTGATTAACTGATTTATATATTTTGGTGCTTTCAAGTTGGGAGTATAAATATTTACAATTGTTTGATCATCTTGATTGATAGACACCTTACTTATGATATAATGCCCTTCTTCATCTCTTGTTACAGTCTTTGTCTTAAAATCTAGTTTGTCTGATATAAGTATGGCTACTCCAGCTTTCTTTTGACCTCCATTAGCATGATAGATGGTTCTCTATTCCCTCATTTTCAATCCACAGCTGTCTTTTGGTCTAAAACGTGTCTCTTGTAGGTGGCATATAGATATATCTTGTTTTTTTCTTTTTAAGTTTATTTATTTATTTTGAGAGAGAGAGAGAGTACAAGCTAAAGAAAGGCAGAGAGATGGGGGAGGGGAGGGAGGGAGGGAGGAAGGGAGGGAGGGAGGGAGGGAGAGAGAGAGAGTATCCTAAGCAGGTTCTGAGCTGTCAGCACAGAGTGCAACATGGGGCTCAAACTCATGTTCCATGAGATCATAACCTGAGCCAAAATCAAGATTTGGAGCCACCCAGGTGCCACAATGAATCTTGTCTTTTTTATCCATTCCAATACCTATGTCTTTTGATTTGAGTATTTAGTCCATTTACATTCAGAGGTATTACTGAAAGAAATGAATTTAGTGCCATTGTGTTAACTTTAGAATTGCTGTTTCTGACGATGTTCTCTGGTCCTTTGTAGTTTGTTGCTTTGGTCTTTTTTTTTAACCCACTTAGAGAGCACCACTTAAAATCTCTTGCAGGGCTGGTTTAGTGGTCACAAACTTCTTATGTTTTTGTTTGTATGGAGAACTCTTTTATCTCTCCTTCCATTCTGAATGCCAGTCTTGCTAGATAAAAAAAAAAAAAAAAATCTTGGCTGGATATTTTTCCCATTCAACACATCGAATATTTCCTGCCACTCCCTTCTGGCCTGCCAAGTTCCAGTGGACAGATATGCTACTACCTTTATGTACTTACCTTGTAGGTTAAGGAAGTTTTGTCCCTAGCTACTTTCATAAATCTCTCTTTGTCTTTGGCAAATTTCATTATGATATTTTGTGATGTTCACCTGTTTTTGTTGATTTTGAAGAGAGTTTTCTGTGCCTTTTGGACTTGAAGCCTGTTTGTTTTCTTCCCCAGAATAGGGAAATTCTTGGGATAATTTGTTCAAATAAACCTTCTACCCTTTACTCTTTCTCTTCTTCTTCTGGGACTCCTACAATACAAATATTGTTTCATTTCATGGAATCACTCAGTTGTCTATCTCCCCTCATGATCTAGTAATTTCCTTTCCCCCTTTTTTTAGCTTCATTATGTTCCATAATTTATCTTCTATTTCACCTATTCTCTCCTCTGCCTCTTCAGTCCTCATTGTCACTGTATCCAGTTTGCTTTTCATTTCAATAACAACATTTTTTATTTCATCCTGACTAGTTCTTAGGTCTTTGATCTCTTCAACAAGGGTTTCTCTGGTGTCTTTTATGCTTTTCTCAAGCCCAGCTAGTAGTCTTATGACTGATGTTCTAAATTCTTGTTCAAGTATATTGTTTATATCTGTTTTGGGCAAGTCCCTGGCTATGATTTCTTCTTGACCTTCCTTTTGGGGGAAATTCCACTTGTAATTTTGGCTATGTTTGTCTTTTGCACATTTTAAGAGCTTGTTATGTTTTCTGCCTCTGAGAATACTGCTCTATTAAAAAGGGGTCATGCATTGCCCAGGGCCTGGCATTCCAGGAAGTGTTTCTGGTTTATGCTGTGTGCACTCTGCTGTTACATTTTGGCTACTCTTTCCCACTGGTCAGTTCTCTGCAGAGCTCCTCCTTGCTTACAGTGGTAGAGTGTCTGTACCTTTAACTAGGTGCGCTGTGATTTGTTTGTTGAAGTAACCTGGAAAAAAAGGGGAGGTGCTTGATCCCCAAAAAAGAGAAAAAATAAGGGAACAAAAATAACCAGAGAATCAAAAAAAGGATAAGCCTGATTCCAAATAAAAAGAAGGGGGGGTGGAAGGGAAAAAAGGAAAAGAAAAAAGAAAAGAAAAAAAAAAAAAAACCTGACCCAAAAGAGAGAGAGAGAGAGAGAGAGAGAAGGAAATAAAAAAAAAAAGAAACTGTGAGCTTCATTTCCCCACCCCACGTCCTCCAAAAAAAGGAAAGAAGAAAAGGGGGGAAAAAAGAAGTGTGTCAGTATTGTTTTGAAGCACTCAATTTTCAGTGCACTTGGTACATGTGGGGTGCTGGCTGTGCTGGTCAGGAGGAGAGGCCGGCTGTGTTGGCTCAGAGTGAGTCTTGTCCCAGTAAAAGAGCAGTTGTCAGGCATGGGGGTCAGGGTTTGGTGTAAGCTGGTCCCGCCTCCACAGGGGGCCTCTGTGTTGCTCTCAGAAGTCCCACCATATTGGTATTGGTGTGAAAATGGTGCCACCCCAATCTCTTGTCCTTGTCCTGAATGGGGAATCTCGCACCCCCTGCTGTTCAGGCAGTCTTACAGATAGAGGGTAGTCAGCTCCTCCTGTGCCACAACTTTCCTGCTTTTTTTCCTTTGGCGTGGCTGGGATTCCAAACCCAAAGTCTTAAAGGACCCAGCACTGTGTGGATCTGCTCCCTTCCTCTGTAGTAGAACCTCTCCATGCTGTGTGAAATCCTCTGGCCCTGAGGAACAGTCTCATGCCTACACAGTGTAGGGAATCTATGCTGTAGCACCACTAAAAGCAGCAAAGTTTATATTCTCTCTGATGTGCCTCGTCCCCCGCGGATGAAAGGCCTTTGGCTGGCACCTGCAGGATCTTTCGTCCTTGGGG
Source organism: Herpailurus yagouaroundi (assembly GCF_014898765.1). Classification (NCBI taxonomy): domain Eukaryota; kingdom Metazoa; phylum Chordata; class Mammalia; order Carnivora; family Felidae; genus Herpailurus; species Herpailurus yagouaroundi. The sequence continues at coordinate 22,913,611 of NW_024412377.1, read as the reverse complement.
AAGCAATAAACCCTCTTCCAGAAGTATTCCAGGAAGGGGGTTGTTCTCTCCCAATGCACCACAGAAATGTCTACACCACACTATGCACTTTGGGGCCAGCTCCCTCCTCTGTGCTACAGTTCCACTCCAGAGAAAGTCACGTACTTCCAAAACCTCAGTTTGAGCTCCAAGCACTGTTTGCAAAAAAGAACTGGGACAACCAGGACCTCTCATTCCCCAGTCCGTGGTTGAGAGAGGTTTTGCTCTTGTGGCAACTTGATGCTGCACTGTCTCAACACCTCTTTCTTTCTCTCCATTTTGTCTCTCCATGGAAAGGGTTCCCTCCCCTCTGGGGGCACTGCCTTTTTCTGTCTCCCCCAATTCACTTCCACGACCTCACTCCTGCCAAGTTGTCCCCCACCCCCCACCCCGTGGAGATCCTTCTTCCAGGCTGCAGATCAATTTCCTGGGTGTTCCAAGTGATCTGATCAATACACCTGTGTTTGAGGGATGAGGAAGACCCAGGGTTCCCCTACTTCTCCATCATCGTAACTCCTCCCTCTATTCTTTATCCCTCAGCTGTTTTGCTCCTATTGTTTCCTGTTATCATCTCAAATCTAAATAAGATGTGCATTCCCTTAATAAAAAACAAAAAACAAAAAGGAAAAAAAGGAAAGAAAAACCTCTTCTTTTGACTTATACATCTTTAAGACTGTCTTATACCAAAAAAATTCAGAAGGCAGTTTTGGAGACAAATAGATGTGGCACAAGTTAACTGCTTGGGAATGCTACAAGATTTCTCTCTAATGCTTCTTCTTTCTCATGTGCCAAAGAAGGAAAATAAGAGCATATTAGAGTTTGTGTAGAAATTAAATTATTTTACATATCCAAGGTTTATAACACTGTCTCACACATTCTAAAAAATAAGCATTAGTCCTCTCTACTTCTTATATTCACAATTCTATAGAAGTTCTTAGTACATGGAAAATGTGTTTAAGTTAGTATTTGAACAATTAGAATTTTATCACAACATTTAGAAAACTCATTTTCACCCACATTTGTTCATATAGAATAATCATTATTTTAGGTGAGTAAGCTCATCTGTTGATTTAAAAAAAAAGTACTATAGTTTACCATGAATTGCCAGTTTGAAAGTTTATATTGATCTTGAAAACTCAATTCTCTTAAGATAAAAAACATTTTGCGCTATACACTTCCATTACCTATTTGTTTGTTCTGTAACAACATTAAACTTTATATTTCTGACTCTGATTTTTATGTTTTCAGATACATTTTGCTCATTTCTGTCATCTTCAGATGACAGTTATACTGTATGACCTTGAAGAGTGAATTTTTTCTTCAGTTTTCCTTTTACTATCATGATCTTTTTTAATTAAAAAGTGTTCTACTTAAAAAAAGAAACTTCGTATTTTTGACACTGAATTCACTTTTGAAAGTGATAGAATCTATTATTTGCTTTTGTTGAGACTTCATCAGACACAACACGTGATGGGGGAAACATCTTACTTGCCCACTCAGAGCACACACTCGACTTCAATTGTTGCATTTCATCTTTCAGTTTAAAGGAGACTAAATACTATTGAAATCACTCATGCATTTGGAAAGACTTTTGAACTGTTGAGCTTTATCACATATCAATGGCATGTGGCTTATTATGCGAATCTTTCACAACTTGCCTGTGTCGTGTCCAGCAGGAAAGAGCATTCACAAATATGTTGACACCTGCTTTCTAGTTGCAACAAACAGGGAATTAACATCTGCAAGGAGGAGATTACACTCATGCATCATATTGAGTTTTTTCACACGGTCCTGTTATTGCTTCAAAAATACCTCCCTTGTGACACATTCCATGAAGGAGCTAACAAATCTGCAGGCAGCAGACAACCTTGAAACACTGCTACTGCTGTTGAAAAGTAATTAATGATAATATCTTTTCCTCACCACAATGGCTGCCATTTTTAATTTATTATTATTTTTTTTTTGGTTCTTGACTGAGGAACTTATGTATTATTTTTCAAAAATTAGAAGTTTCCATTTATATTGATCCCTAAACCAACTTAAAATTTTGTGAATTCCAAAGCATCTCTTAGATTGTCAAACTAGCAAGTGTTTGTATATATTAAGAAGAAAACAAACTAAATATTTTATTGGAGTACAAATGACATTTACACTCAAGCCTTCCTTTTAAGAAAATGTGACTTCATATATCTTTTTGCAAATTTTTAAATTGCTCTGTGACTTGTCACCTGTTGGCTGCTTATTCTGGGGGATGTTTAGTTTTAGTTGTGTGTGTGTGTGTGTGTGTGTGTGTGTGTGTGTATTTAAGAAAATAAATTGCCATTAAAGTAAAGGGGATGGGCACCTGGGTGACTCAATCAGTTAAGCGTCCGACTTCGGCTCAGGTCATGATCTCACAGTTTGTGGGTTCAAGCCCCTTGTTGGGCTCTGTGCCTGCTTTGAATTCTGTGTCTGTGTCTCCCTCTCTCTCTGCCCCTCCCCTCTTCATGCTCTCTCTCTCTCTCTCTATCTCTCAAAAATAAACATTAAAAAAGGAAAAAATAAATGGCTATCAAGATAACATGGTAATTATCTAATTACTTCAATGACTTATCTGTATTATACAAAAACTGTGTATTTTGGAAGTATTTGTCATCCTGGTAGAAAATGAACAAACTCTTTGCTCCTCCAGAATATCAGAAAGGTGTTGTATAATATTAGCTTTATAGATAAAACCTCTTTTGTTAGGGGTCCTATGTGCAAAATCTCAGATGACCGTATAAGCGATGGAATGAACTAGTAGATCTCTGAAATTTACTATATATATCAAGTAGGTATATTTTTATTTGCCCAATGTAAATGTGTTAAATTCATTTTGAATACCAAATAAAAATGAGTTATGAATATCTACTAGCATAATTAGATAGCCAACTTTCATTGTTTTATTAGATGTCAGGCATTATGCCAAGCATTGTACATATGTTAGCTCATGCAGTTTTTGCATCAACCTTCGAAGGTGAATCTAATAATTATTCCTTTTTTACAATGCAAAAAATTGAAGTTCAGAGAGGTTAAATAAATTGCCCAAAGTCATAAAGAAAATAAGCAGCAGAGTCTGAATTCAATCCCAGGAAATTTGCTGAAATTCTAGCACCTATTCTAATTGTCATATTTCTTTAAGCTTTTGTTAAAATTTTCAAGCAATTAAATAATAACCATAAAATGCACTTCAAGTAATTTCCCACATAGATTAAAATGTTTCAAATTCTTTTTTTTTTTTTAATTTTTTTTTTCAACGTTTATTTATTTTTGGGACAGAGAGAGACAGAGCATGAATGGGCGAGGGGCAGAGAGAGAGGGAGACACAGAACAGGAAACAGGCTCCAGGCTCTGAGCCATCAGCCCAGAGCCCGACGCGGGGCTCGAACTCACGGACCGTGAGATCGTGACCTGGTTGAAGTCGGACGCTTAACCGACTGCGCCACCCAGGCGCCCCAAAAATGTTTCAAATTCTTAATCTTCTTTGCTTTTCTCAGTAGAATCTCTTTAAATCCCTTATTGTCCTAGTGTGTGGATTTGCTAAGAATTTTTTAACTTGTTCAATTCATTGTGTTTTTGTTTTTGTTAATCAATATAATTAAAGTGTACTTATAAAGGAGAGGAAAAGTCAATACAGAGAACAAAATCGATAATATTCAGATTCATTAAATACAGAGTTTAACTGTAGATGTATGATTGTACAAAATAGTAATTTAATAAGGAATCAACTATAATTAAATATAAAGTAATTTACATAAAGCATATTATCAACCTCTATTCCACAAAAGAAAAGACTTTACAGTGTGAACAGGAATTATTGATATATCTAGTCTTTCTGAGCCCTTTGCATTAAAAGACACTTAGAGTTTTTTATTCTAGATATTAAATTTACATTGTTGTCTTCTGCTGTATAAATGCAATGCAAATTTCCTTATATTGTAATTTCTATGAACTCAATCGCTGTGTATTTTGCTTTCTCATGAAAGATCAAGTCTCTGATGAATGTTACTAGCACAATCTATGCTATTCACGAAGTAAATTTAAATGGACAAATGATTCACAAATTATATTAGTCTTCTCAGGCTGCCATAACAAAATAGTGTAGACTGAATGACAAACAACAAACACTTATTTTCTTCAAATTCTGGAGACTGGAGGTCCAAGATCAAGTTGCCAAAAAGGTTGGTGTCTGGCAAGGGTTCTTTTCCTGGCTTAGATATGGCACCTTTTCTCTGTGTCACCACGTAGTTTTTCCTCTGTGCATGTACAGAGTCAGAGAGAGGGAAGAAGAATATGCTTTGATGCCTCTCTCTCTCTTTTTAAATAAGGCCACCAGTCCTATTAGACTGCATGCTCTGTAAGGCTCTAGCCCCTGAAGATTCAAAGGGAAACAAAATTTACTGCCATCAAGATGCTCACATTCTAGTATGAAAATCAGAGGGTAACTAAATGAGTCAGTTCCAATAAAAGCATGGCATGGTGGAATGCTAACCAAGTAGGTAGACAGGTATAACTTTCATGGAGAAAATGATTTAAAAAAAAAAAAAGACAAATGACACACTTTTGGGTGATATGGAATAAACCAGAATTCACAAGCAGATGGATGATTAGAGTCCATGACCAACTGTGTATTCCAATTCGCACAAACATGCATATAATTACAAATAAGTTCGGTATAGCCAGAGCAATGAAGAGGATAGGTGAGAAAAAGGGATAGCGAATGATATTTGAGGCATTTGTACTCAGTACTAGAAATCAAAGAAAGGGTTATCAACAGGTAGGAGCATTATTAGCCTTTTATACACACATGATATTATTCAAAGAGATGTCGGGGAATAAAGATACTGGAGGTTTGAAGCCAAGAGGATTTTGCAATAGTCTAACTGTCAGAAAACAGGAACCTAAATTAATGTAATTATATACATAACAGGGAAGAAAGGACAGAGTCAAATAATAGCTTGAGAAGTCTGATAAGTACATTATGATGAGTGGTAAGGAGCATGGAAGAGTCAATGTCAAAGCCTGGATTTCTAACTTTGATCTAACAATTCACATGGGTTGAACTGATTTATTGTCTGCAGCTGGTGGTTGCTGTTGGTTGTTGTAGTTGTTGTATGCGTGTGTGTTGGGAGTCACAGGATTGTTGTTTGTTAGCAGTTGTTCAAAATGGCTGCACACTGAGTGGTCTGGTACACCTAATATATACACTATTTAGAGGAAAAAATCTAGTTGATAGTATATTTGCATATGGATATAGAACTCAGAGGTGAGGTATGGGTATGGTTTTGGAAAGAGGTAACATTGGGTAGATGATTATGTGAGAGATTGCATAAGGAGTGAATGTTGTATCACATGAGAACTGATGGAAAAAAAAAAAAAACTACAGCCAAGCAAAATTTAAGAAAGAGACAACATTTAAGAAAAGAAACAAGAAATAAAACTTCAGAGAAATATTCTAATTCAACATCCATTCCCTAATGACTTTTCCTTGCCAACTTTACTCCAGAGATTAGAAAAGCCAATATTTGCTTCTCTGTCTCTACTGCTATTAGGAATGACCGATAAAACAATTTTTACTTTAGAAAACAAAAGTAAAACAAGTGGGTAGCTTCAAGGAAAGCTTTTACTTTCCTGATGCAAGGCTGTGATTTTGCTGATGCCATCTCATTTGCCCTTCTTCCTGTGTTGAATATGAATAGGATGACTGATGTTGCAGGATAAATGTGGGGAAAGCCACACAAACCATGAACTGTTGCCCTTGAAGCTCTAATCACTCAGTTGTACAAGATGAATAAGTTCTAGAGATCTGCTCTACAACATAGTGTCTGTGTTATACTTAATACTCTTTGAGGCACCAAAAAATTATAAAAAAGTATAGATGTCATGTTAAGTGTTTTTTACCCCTCCCACCCCTGTCAAAAAGAGGCGGGGGGCATGAGGAAATACGTTTTGCAGGTGATGAATATATGTATTACTTTGATCATAGTGATGGTTTCACTGGTTTATGCATATGTCCAAACTCCTCAAATTCTATGTATTAAATATGAAGTTTTTTAATATATCGATTATACCTTAAAAATCATTAAAAAATAATAAATCATATTACTTCAAATATTTTGTTATCTAGAGACAATATATCACTTTTGTTTAAGCCACATAGTAAAGTTCTTACTTTCTTTTTTTTTTTTAATTTTTTTTTTAACGTTTATTTATTTTTGAGACAGAGTGAGACAGAGCATGAACAGGGGAGGGTCAGAGAGAGGGAGACACAGAATCTGAAAGAGGCTCCAGGCTCTGAGCTGTCAGCACAGAGCCCGACGCGGGGCTCGAAATCACGGACCGCGAGATCATGACCTGAGCCGAAGTCGGCTGCTTAACCGACTGAGCCACCCAGGTGCCCCTTATTTTCTTTTTTAAATTTAAGTTTTTTTCTTCCAATTATTTATTTATTTATGTAATGTTCATTTGTTTATTTTGAGAAAGAGAGAGCACAAGCAGAAGAAGGACAGAGAGAGGGGGAGAGAGAGAATCCCAAGCAGAGTCCGCACTGTTAGCTCATAGCCTGATGAGGGGCTCGAATTCACAAACCCTGAGATTGTGACCTGAGCTGAAACCAAGAATAGGAGGCTTAACTGACTAAGCCGCCCAGGCACCCCTCCAAGATTTTGTTTAAATTCAAGTTAGCTAACATATCAGATAGTATTGGTTACAGGGGTAGAATTAGTGATTCATCACTTAAACATAACACCCAGTGCTCCTCACAAGTGCCTTCCTTAATACTCATCACCCATCTAGCCCATTCCCCCCTTCCACTTCCCCTCCAGCAACTCTGTTTGTTCTCTATAGTTAAGAGTTTCTTATGGTTTGCCTCCCTCTTTGTTTTCGGCTTCTGGAAGAAGGGTGCATTCTAAGTATTACAAAGAAGTAGTGAGTAAGGCAAAGAGGTGAAACTCAGAAACAGTCATTGTTAATATGCATTGTCACCTTTATACCAAGAAGAAATAAAAAGAAAGCAACTCCAAACTGTTCATGTGAATGAAGAGTAAAATATAATTTGCAAAAAATTGGTTTTATCTTACAATTTGGAAATTCTCAATAGACCTAAATTTATGATAGATACCTCATATAATTAACCTAATATTTCCAGCTCTTACAAATTAGTGTTAAATATATCTTACTCAACTCAATTTTGAATAGATCAATAATTCAATGAACATTGTTTTTTTTTTTTTTAATATTTATTAATTTATTTTGAGAGAGAGAGAGCACATGCAAGGGGAGGGGCAGACAGAGAGGGAGTAGACAATCCCAAGCAGGCTCTGCACTGTCAGCACAGAGCCTGATGCAGTACTCAATCCCACGAACTGTGAGATCCTAACCTGAGCCAAAATCAAGAGCTGAACACTTAATTAACTGAGCCACTCAGGTGTCCCTGAACATTATTTTTAAGAAATAAGAGATATTGCCTTCATTTGTTTCTAAATTGGAAATAGACCTTTTTCATGATAAAGGTAATGCATGCTTATCAGAAAAAAAAATCAGATAATATAGATCAGTATAAAATAAAGTGGGAAAAATATTTACCAAAAGACAACTGTTTATTTGGTACCTACTCTTCCACATTTTTTTTTCTTTGTTTCACTCATTATTTAAGATGTACCAGGGGCGCCTGGGTGGCGCAGTCGGTTAAGCGTCCGACTTCAGCCAGGTCAAGATCTCACGGTCCGTGAGTTCGAGCCCCGCGTCGGGCTCTGGGCTGATGGCTCAGAGCCTGGAGCCTGTTTCCGATTCTGTGTCTCCCTCTCTCTCTGCCCCTCCCCCCTTCAAGCTCTGTCCCCCACTGAACAAAAATAAATATATCTTTAAAAAAAAAAATTTAAAAAAAAAAAAAAGATGTACCAAAACATACTGACTGAGGAATGTTATCCAGAAAATAATGGAATACATGTATAATAATTTTTATATAGATATTTTTGTTATATAGCCAGATCTGAGAGTATTAGCTTTATACTTATATTTTCACTCATTGTTTATTAAATATGTTTTATTTCTATTAATAAATTTTTTGAATGGAAGTCCTCGTGTTTTAGCTTCTATTATTGAAGAGGGTACCTATACTAAAGCATAGATAGTGTGAATTAGATAGCATTAGTTAAATAAATCATCAAACAAAAAACTTGACAGGTATAAATAAATTAACTTTGCATTGGAGAAAAAATGCTATAGCTTTAAAACTAAAAAAGTGTGGGGCGCCTGGGTGGCGCAGTCGGTTAAGCGTCCGACTTCAGCCAGGTCACGATCTCGCGGTCCGCGAGTTCGAGCCCCGCGTCAGGGTCTGGGCTGATGGCTCAGAGCCTGGAGCCTGTTTCCGATTCTGTGTCTCCCTCTCTCTCTCTGCCCCTCCCCCGTTCATGCTCTGTCTCTCTCTGTCCCAAAAATAAACGTTGAAAAAAAAAATTAAAAAAAAAAAACCTAAAAAAGTGTAGAAGTTTCATTATTTTTTTTCTTTTCCTTGCCATTGACTTAATTTAATACACACTTATCTAGTCATTTTATTATTTAAATTTGCCTTGTCAATTCACTATGGTTCAAAAGGCATTATGGTTTAATTAATATAAGAGATAATATCAAAATTTACAAACTGTAGGGGGACTTGGGTGGTTCAGTCAGTTAAGCGTTTGACTCTTAATCTTGGCTCAGGTCATGATTTTCCAGTTCATGAGTTTAAGCCCTATGTTGGACTTTGTGCTGACAGCGGGAAGCCTGCTTGGGATTCTCTGTCTCCTCCTCTCTCTGCCCTCCTCTGTTTACCCTCTCTTTCTCTCTTTCTCAAAATAAATCAGCATTTACAAAATGATAATACAATTTACAAACTATATGTGGAATATACTAAAGAATTTGAAATATAATCTGAAGTTGGTCTATGTATTTCATTGTTTATCTTTAGTGTTTTCTTCTTAAATTTGGAACCATATAGTGCACACTCATTTAATAAGTGTGTACTTTTATAGTTTTCACTTTATTGTGATCATGGAACAATGAATACAGATCCTCAAGTATGTCAACTCTATGACTAATATTGCACCTTATAACCATATCTTAATTTAAATAAATAGTTTACTGCTTGGGACACCTGGGTGGCTGACTCTTGGTTTTGGCTCAGGTCTTGATCTCAGAATTTGTGAGTTCTAGCTCCCTGTCAGGCTCTCTGCGGACTGCATGGAAACTGCATGGGATTTTCTCTCCCTCTCTCTCTCTCTCTGACTCTCCCCTGCTCGTGTACTCTGTCTCTGTCTCTCAATAAAGAAATAAACTTGGGGCGCCTGGGTGACTCAGTCGGATGAGTGTCCGACTTCGGCTCAGGCCATGATCTCTCAGTTTGCGAGTTCGAGCCCCATGTCGGGCTCTGTGCTGACAGCTCAGAGCCTGCAGCCTGTTTCAGATTCTGTGTCTCCCTCTCTCTCTGTCCCTCCCCCGCTCATGCTCTGTCTCTCTCTGTCTCTCAAAAATGAATAAACATTAAAAAAATAATAAATAAATAAATAAACTTAAAATTAATAAAAAACAAAAATATTTATTAATATTATTAATAATTAATTAATATGAAACTTTGTTTACCTTTTCAAAAGATGAGATATGCATTTTGGTTGCTTTAATTTTTGAAGATTGCTGACGCAATTCATTTTACAGATGATACACTTTGTCAACGTGTCTTGCGCTGTTTTCTGGGTTTGTTTGTTTGTTTTGTTTTGGATGTTGAAAGTACATCTGTTTTGTTTAAATAAAATAAATAAATGAGAATGATCATTTAGTGATTTCACTCAATTTAACAACTCCAATATCAAATTCTCTCTCTGTGCATTTTTGCTTATATCTGATTTAACAAATATTGACCAAAAGGTTCCACTTCCTGAGGGTAACTATTTTCTGAGTAAAGAGATAGATTTGTTTATAAAGAGCTACACAGTTTTAAATTTTGGACTTGCCTATTAAGTACTATCAGAAATGACACCTAACAGTAATTTTTAGAACCATCTCATTTACAAACCAAACGAAATCAAACAAACAAACAAAAAACCCACAAAACACCCTTTGATTTCATGGTGATTACTAGAAAATTATCAGGTGGAAAATAAAAATGTAAACTAGAATATAGTAACTAATAATATTTTATTTCAAATATATATTTTACATACACATTAAGTAGATTAATAAAAAAATGAGTAGATAAACATTGAGAAACAATCAAGTTACGAGGATATTAAATTAATAAACAAATTAATCAGCCAAAGTAGAACATCTGGTCACCTTTGCTTAGAAACTATAATGGAGAGTTAGTGCCTTTCCATTTCGAACACACATTCTTAAGCTACAAGTACATTTGTTGCCCAAAGCATTTCTCCTGCTCTAGTTATAGTGCTGGATAAGTATTGTCTTTGCTCTCTCTACTGCTGTGTTTACAGAGAATATATTGACACATAAAACTGGTTCACCAAAGTCACTTCTAAAGCAGGCAGTAGGAGTTGAACAATCCTATGTAGAAGCACTTGGGCTTACTCATTATAAGAAATGAATTTCTTTTACTGGTTTAGAAAAGTCTGGATCATTGTCACCCGGACCTCAGAGCACTAAGCAGGCATAAAACAGCAGAAGGAATGTCAAAAGCAAAAGCAGATTATTTTAACAACAGTTGGCTAGCTTCATTTAAATGTTGCAGTTAAGCCAACTCGCAATATGAGTGCTCATCAGGTCTGTGAGAGCCAAGAAAGATTAAGTTGCTGGTTTAAAGCGACGCATCTCCTCGTGCCTTGAAATCTATTTCTGGAGTCTAAAGGCCATTTAAAAATATTCAAACAGTTAAATTACAGAAATTAGGGCATCATACCCAAACTGTAAAGGGCTTTGCTCATATTTCAGGCTATTAAAAGGTTACACATTAAAGAAATCTGAAACAAAATTTGATAAGAGTGAGCAGACAAGTTCTGTCATTACTTCAATACAAACTTGAAAAGTCCACCATTGTTCTGTATGGTGTAGTCCCCGTATATGAAATATTGTGAAAGAGGACAACCTGTAATGCCCATTCGGTACCAATATCTATTTCTTTATGACTAATTTGTGTTTTCATTAGAGTTATCATTTCTATCATTTCAGATGACTTGTTAAAAATACAAATAATTGATTCAGGCATTAACATTTCTCCATATCCTCCATTCTTATAATTATCAAAAGAAGTTAAATTTCTCTGAACTTTGAATAAGATTATATTTTTGATCAAAATATAGCTTTTATATTTGTGTAACATAAAATCTTGGCGTAACATACATGTATAAAGTAATTTTCATACTACCAAAGAGGCATATAAAATATAAAAATCATTAATATTATTATTTTTAAAACCATTTCACTTTTGCCTGGAAAGAATGAAGTCGAGCTTTGCTGAACTGTTTTCACCTTCATTAAGAGGATAAGGATTTATCCTCTTACTTGCTTTTTGGAGATAAAGATATGAGAGATATCCTTTGCCATTGTTACCTCCATTGTACCTACAATGAACCTATTAGCTTTTACACTCTGCTTTTTTATCCAATTACATTGTGTGCTTTTTCTTTCTCCCCAGATATTGTATATATCTTATGGCTCATCTTATTATATTCCTGGCACCAAAAATTCCAGATAATGAATACTTGAATATGTGCATTTAGCCCATGTTAGGGTATATATTAGGCACCTTACAGCTCCTCAGCAAATAGGGTACCAACCGTCTCCTGTTGATTATTCATGCCCAGTGGGATACAGAATATTTTATTTTAGTCAGGAATATAGACTTTGTTTACTGCCCACCATATCTCTCATTCTCTAGCATATTAGCCCAGCTGTTTTCACCCAGTTGGAAGAAGTGGTGCATGAGTATCAAGACAGCAAGCCCAGCCAGCAAGCTTAAAGTTTTTGCTCCCAGTGGATTTGTTATTGTCACATTGGCCAAAACAAGTTACGTGGGCAAGCCTAGGTTCAGAGCAGGAGGGGACGGCACAAGTGCATGGAGAGATGGGGTATGAACAGCTAGGGGTTGCTACCATAATGCGTCATAATATCTAATTTTGGTGTTTTAATATAAAATAGAATGTTTTGTACTTTAAATTCACTCTAGGACAAAAGTGGAAGTACTCTTCTGGCATTTTTCATCTGTATCTTTAGAACTTTGTTGGGTCTTAATTTGTAATATTAATTCCAGAGTGTGTTTCCCTGCTTTTTAACCTATTTTAGATTTTATTGGGTATGAATTTCAGCTGAATGCTAAGTAACAGTAAACAATTTGAGTATGTGTTAGAGAATAATGTCTAAAATATTGATGTGATCTTCTGTTGTTTTTCAGAGTAGATGAAGTAAAGGAAAAAAAAATGAGGATAATGAGGAGTGTATGTTATTAAAGTTTTCTGACTAGTTACATGTACATTTTAGTCCTTTTGTGTTATGATTTTTATTCACTTTCTTGAGCTTTTCAGTTTCCCTGCTTATAGACTATAAATTTTAACTCTTATTTACTGGAAACACATGCCACCTTTTCTAAAGATTTGTAAGATATCTGAATTTTCATACAGCTTACTGGCTCAATCTTTTTTTTTTTTTTTTGTTATTTCATCACCTAGTGAATATATATGCTCACATATTCAGAGATTCAATTCAGGAAATAGTATAAGATTCAGGGTGAAAATCAAACCATTTGTGTGTAAGTAGAAGATTTAAATTATTTTCATAAATGTTTCTTTGTTATACATCTTTTCCGGGTTTTGTTTCAAGATCTCACACCAGCTTTTAACTGTTTCATAAGTTATATCCATGGGCAGGGTGTCTGGGTGGCTCAGTTGGTTAAGTGTAGAACTTTAGCTCAGGTCATGATCTCATGGTTCATGGGTTCAAGCCCCACGTCGGGCTGTGTGCTGACAGCTTAGAGCCTGGAGCCTGCTTCACTTTCTGTGTCACCCTCTCTCTACCCCTCCCCCACTCATGCTCTGTTTCTCTCTCTCTAAAAATAAATAAACATTAAAAACATTAAAAAAGAAAAGTTATCCATGGGTGTTCCTAAATTGATGCCTCTGCCTGTGGAAGCTTCAGAAAACTAAAATGGCCATTTCACTGGAGTTATCAAACTTTTCTAAATTATCCAGGAGGCACTGGAGCAGCATTGAGTCAAATGTCTAATGCAAGGTAAAGAAATTAACTAGCATTTTTTGCTCACATGCTCTTGCATATGACCATAGCAAAGAGAAAATCAGGGGTGCCTGGCTGGCTCACTTGGTATAACATGCAACTCTTGATCTCAGGGTTGGGAGTTCAAGCCCCACATTAGGCATGGAGCCTACTTTAAAAAAAAAAAAAAATCAGAGAGAAGAACAAACATTTTGTGTAATCAGCATTTATTTAGTCTGCTTTTCCATGAGCCTTGACCTTTCTATGGCATTATAGCATTATGTTTTATTATGTTCAGACTCTGTGGCTGGTGTATATGTGTATATATATAACTAATGATTACAAATTGTGTTAGGAGGAAAAAAAAAACAACCAAAAAAATTGTGTTAAGACAATTCCTGTGGAGACTCTTGGAAAAAATAGTTAAAACATAGAAGGATGGTTAGTGCCTCCAAAGTAGTGCTATGAGTCCACCCACTGATAATCATTTTTGCTGTAAGTATACTACAGTGATAGATAATACATGAAATAATTACAAATCCAAGCTCCTAAAAACAGCTAAGGATCTACAAAAACAAACCCAAAAAAAAGCACAAGTCAAAAAATAATGAGCACATTTATGCCACTGTCTAAAGAGGTGTCAGTCCCACACGTGCAATGGTGGCCAGAAATTTGGCTCTTGAAGCATAAAAAAAATACTAACGACACTTCATACACTGATGAGAAACTGGATCCAGGCTCCTGGATTAAATTTAGGGGAGAGAACTAGAGACACGGAGGAAGGGAAGGGTGTGGCAGGGGGTGGGGGAGCATGGATGATGCAAAGGTGACATTTTAAATAATAAGAAATGAAAAAAGTTCTATAAGTAAGAGACAAACCTAATTCTAAGAAAGATAGCTAATGAATTCTATAATTAAAATACAAATTCACAACAGGAAATAATAATGTCAATTAACTGAAAAAGATATTAAAATTATTTAAGATGTTTGCAAAGACTGAATTAAAGATATGTCCTAAAATTTATAGACAGACATTATTTTTTTTTTAATTTTTTTTTTCAACGTTTATTTATTTTGGGGACAGAGAGAGACAGAGCATGAACGGGGGAGGGGCAGAGAGAGAGAGGGAGACACAGAATCGGAAACAGGCTCCAGGCTCTGAGCCATCAGCCCAGAGCCCGACGCAGGGCTCGAACTCACGGACGGTGAGATCGTGACCTGGCTGAAGTCGGACGCTTAACCGACTGCGCCACCCAGGTGCCCCATAGACAGACATTATTAAATGAAAAATTACACATATATGAGCAGAACTAAGTAAATGCATTTTGAAAAATTAGAAATATTGAATAAGATTTATATAATGCATACTGTTGGGGATTTGAGAAACAATAGACTGCATACAAGCACATTAGTGAATTGCGACATAATCTTAAGAATTCTATCACAGATGAAGCAGAGAGAAAGTTCACATCCTGCTATTATGTAGGTAGTCACAAGAGAACTAGGAATGCTCTCTAACAGTGCAAACAAGTTAGAAAACCAACAAAACCATTTCAAACATGTAAGAGAGCTCGCGCCATGAAGAAAACCAATGAACTAGTGTCCAATTCGATGCATACATCTTGTCAGCAAAGAGGCCCACACCTGCTTTTACCTTTGGGGGAGCAATAGATGGAAGAAAAAGAGAGCGGGGTAAGAAGAAGTCAGATGAGCATGCTAATGACCCTTTAATGGCAAAATGAGAGCTAGCTTAAGAGTAAACACTCTCTAGCTTAATAGATTCAAGGTCAGACTTGAAAAATCAGACAGTTACTTCCATTGGTCTTCATTAGGTGCTCACAGAGAGACGGAAGACAAGGCAGGACCCCAAGCGAGAACCCCCTGTGAGGTATAAATATCAGACCTAAAGAACTATTATGGCAAGGTAGAAAACTAAGATAAACACTATAGACACTTCAGGCGTTTACTTAACCCAGCAGCCTTCCACATGTGGGGAAATAGCAGGAGAAGTGACAGAGACCGGGCTAAATACCAGTCTTGGGACCCATTAATAACAGAAATGTCTCCCTGAATCTTATAGTGAGTATCAAATAGTGGATATCGACATGTGGAAGAGGAGAAGGAGAACTGAGAAAAAAGAGACACCTCTCCTAGTTTGCAATTGCCCAGGGCTAGCTGAAAGATGAAGGCAGGAAAAGCTAATTGAAATAGATACCCAGCAAAAATAGAAGCTTCTGGTCCTGAATTCAAATAATTTGAAGTATGCAATAAATGACCTGAATCTAACAAAAACCAAGTGATGATGATGACAATAATGAAAATGATAATAAAAAATAGAAGTATTTCAGGGGGGAGAGGGAAGATAGCGGCGTAGGAGGACGCTGGGCTCACCGCGCGTCCTGCTGATCACTTAGATTCCACCTACACCTGCCTAAATAACCCAGAAAACCGCCAGAGGATTAGCAGAACGGAGTCGCCGGAGCCAAGCGCAGACGAGAGGCCCAGGGAAGAGGGTAGGAAGGGCGGCGAGGCGGTGCGCGCTCCACGGACTGGCGGGAGGGAGCCGGGGCGGAGGGGCGGCTTGCCGGCCAAGCAGAGCCCCCAAGTCTGACTTGCAAACAGCGGAGGGGCCTGATGGACTGTGTTCCGGCAGCAAGCGCGACTTAGCGTCTGGGAGGTCATAAGTTAACAGCTCTGCTCAGAAAGCGGGAAGGCTGGAGGACAAAGGGAAGGAGAGCTGCTGAGCCCCCTGACGACAGAGCTCAGTTTGGTGGGGAACAAAGGTGCTCGCCAGCGCCATCTTCCCCGTCAATCCCCCAGCCAAAATCCCAAAGAGAACCAGTTTCTGCCAGGGAACTTGCTCGCTCCGCGCAAACACCCAACTCTGCGCTTCTGCGGAGCCAAACCTATGGCAGCAGATCTGACTCCCTCCTGCTGCCACAGGGCCCCTCCTGAAGTGGATCACCTAAGGAGAAGCAAGCTAAGCCTGCCCCTCCTGCCCCTGTGCACCTTGCCTACCAACCCCAGCTAAGAAGGCAGATCCCCAGCATCACAAGCCTGGCAGTGTGCAAGTAGCCCAGACAGGCCACCCCACCCCACAGTGAATCCGCCCCTAGGAGAGGGGAAGAGAAGGCACGCACCAGTCTGACTGTGGCCCCAGCGGTGGGCTGGGGGCAGACATCAGGTCTGACTGCGGCTCCGCCCACCAACTCCAGTTATACACCACAGCACAGGGGAAGTGCCCTGCAGGTCCTCACCACGCCAGGGACTATCCAAAATGACCAAGCGGAAGAATTCCCCTCAGAAGAATCTCCAGGAAATAACAACAGCTAATGAGCTGATCAAAAAGGATTTGAATAATATAACAGAAAGTGAATTTAGAATAATAGTCATAAAATTAATCGCTGGGCTTGAAAACAGTATAGCTGACAGCAGAGAATCTCTTGCTACAGAGATCAAGGGACTAAGAAACAGTCACGAGGAGCTGAAAAATGCTTTAAACGAAATGCAAAACAAAATGGAAACCACCACGGCTCGGATTGAAGAGGCAGAGGAGAAAATAGGTGAACTAGAAGATAAAGTTTGGAAAAAGAGGAAGCTGAGAAAAAGAGAGATAAAAAAATCCAGGAGTATGAGGGGAAAATTAGAGAACTAAGTGATACACTAAAAAGAAATAATATACGCATAATTGGTATCCCAGAGGAGGAAGAGAGAGGGAAAGGTGCTGAAGGGGTACTTGAAGAAATAATAGCTGAGAACTTCCCTGAAGTGGGGAAGGAAAAAGGCATTGAAATCCAAGAGGCACAGAGAACTCCCTTCAGACGTAACTTGAATCGATCTTCTACACGACATATCATAGTGAAACTGGCAAAATACAAGGATAAAGAGAAAATTCTGAAAGCAGCAAGGGGTAAACGTGCCCTCACATATAAAGGGAGACCTATAAGACTCGTGACTGATCTCTCTTTTGAAACTTGGCAGGCCAGAAAGCATTGGCACGAGATTTTCAGTGTGCTAGACAAAAAAAAAATATGCAGCCGAGAATCCTTTATCCAGCAAGTCTGTCATTTACAATAGAAGGAGAGATAAAGGTCTTCCCAAACAAACAAAAACTGAAGGAATTTGTCACCACTAAACCAGCCCTACAAGAGATCCTAAGGGGGACCCTGTGAGACAAAGTACCAGAGACATCACTACAAGCATAAAACATACAGACATCACAATGGCTCTAACCCATATCTTTCTATAATAACACTGAATGTAAATGGATTAAATGCGCCAACCAAAAGACATAGGGTATCAGAATGGATAAAAAAACAAGACCCATCTATTTGCTGTCTACAAGAGACTCATTTTAGACCTGAGGACACCTTTAGATTGAGAGTGAGGGGATGGAGAACTATTTATCATGCTACTGGAAGCCAAAAGAAATCTGGAGTAGCCATACTTATATCAGACAAACTAGACTTTCAATTAAAGGCTGTAACAAGAGATGAAGAAGGACATTATATAATAGTGACAGGGTCTATCCATCAGGAAGAGCTAACAATTGTAAATGTCTATGCGCCGAATACTGGAGCGCCCAAATATATAAAACAATTACTCATAAACATAAGCAACCTTATTGAGAAGAATGTGGTAATTGCAGGGGACTTTAACACCCCACTTACAGAAATGGATAGATCATCTAGACACACGGTCAATAAAGAAACAAGGGCCCTGAATGAGACATTGGATCAGATGGACTTGACAGATATATTTAGAACTCTGCATCCCAAAGCAACAGAATATACTTTCTTCTCGAGTGCACATGGAACATTCTCCAAGATAGATCACATACTGGGTCACAAAACAGCCCTTCATAAGTTTACAAGAATTGAAATCATACCATGCATACTTTCAGACCACAATGCTATGAAGCTTGAAATCAACCACAGAAAAAAGTCTGGAAAACCTCCAAAAGCATGGAGGTTAAAGAACACCCTACTAACGGATGAGTGGGTCAACCAGGCAATTAGACAAGAAATTAAAAAATATATGGAAACAAACGAAAATGAAAATACAACAATCCAAATGCTTTGGGACGCAGCGAAGGCAGTCCTGAGAGGAAAATACATTGCAATCCAGGCCTATCTCAAGAAACAAGAAAAATCCCAAATACAAAATCTAACAGCACACCTAAAGGAAATAGAAGCAGAACAGCAAAGGCAGCCTAAACCCAGCAGAAGAAGAGAAATAATAAAGATCAGAGCAGAAATAAACAATATAGAATCTAAAAAAACTGTAGAGCAGATCAACAAAACCAAGAGTTGGTTTTTTGAAAAAATAAACAAAATTGACAAACCTCTAGCCAGGCTTCTCAAAAAGAAAAGGGAGATGACCCAAATAGATAAAATCATGAATGAAAATGGAATGATTACAACCAATCCCTCAGAGATACAAACAATTATCAGGGAATACTATGAAAAATTATATGCCAACAAATTGGACAACCTGGAAGAAATGGACAAATTCCTGAACACCCACACTCTTCCAAAACTCAATCAGGAGGAAATAGAAAGCTTGAACAGACCCATAACCAGCGAAGAAATTGAATCGGTTATCAAAAATCTCCCAACAAATAAGAGTCCAGGACCAGATGGCTTCCCAGGGGAGTTCTACCAGACGTTTAAAGCAGAGATAATACCTATCCTTCTCAAGCTATTCCAAGAAATAGAAAGGGAAGGAAAACTTCCAGACTCATTCTATGAAGCCAGTATTACTTTGATTCCTAAACCAGACAGAGACCCAGTAAAAAAAGAG
>NW_024412377.1:22874682-22884582 GCF_014898765.1 Herpailurus yagouaroundi | reverse complement strand
CACACACACACACACATTTTTATTTATCCTGCTCACCAACATGCTGTAGAATGAAAAGGCACATATGAAAACATGTTTTCTTTCTCTAGGGATTACTTCATCTCCTCTTTCCACATTATTTTATCATGCACATTGTGTTGGGGATTTGGAAGCCCTATTATTAAAGCAATCCTTAATCTTAAGGGAAAGAAATAAGCTGGTGGTACAGATGTGATGTAAGAGAAGACAATAAGCTTTCAGAAAGTTCAATGAAATCATGTCAGGAGGAATATACACAGCACCAGTTTCCCTTTGAAATCTATGATTATATCAGATTTCCCTTTGAAATATATGATTATATGAGATTAACTTTAAATCCTCTCAGTTATTACATATTAATGATTAGAGGCAATATAGCCAAAATATGAAAAGAGGAAAAGTCAGTTAATAACTGTTAGTAAAAAATATTTCATTTTTTTGCCAATTATATAATTATATTAATAAAATTCCTATACATAGCTACCAGAAATTTGAAAGGGTGAGTATGAGTTTGACTTCAAACACTGCTATCATGATAGGATCAAAATCCTTGATTTGCAAACACTTCCCTCCTGCTGTTCAGTCACACCTAACTGGCCAAGGAGTAGGCACCTCTCTTATGCCAGAACAATCAGATTTTTGTCCCAAAGAATTTTTAATTGGTGATGTTAGAAACAGTTTATCACATATAAACTAATGTTGGAAGAAGAATGCTCTTTGACTTGCAGAAATGTCTCAGCAAAATTTAGCAGCATTAATAGCCTATTTTGGAATAGAGGAAAGACAACTACTACATCACTTTTCTGAACAATAGAAGTACTCTATCATTGAAATCTGGGAACTTAATTCTCCTCTGTGTGTAAGACTTTAACTTCTCATAGTTCACCCTATAGCAGTTAAGAACTTTGTTCCAAGTGGTCTCACTCTCCATTTCTTTTGGCAAAGCATGACACAATCAGTAGCTCTAAGTTTTACTTTCTTTTCTGATACATACATTTATGAAATCTTATGGAAAGTAAAACTGACTGATCACTTGAAACCTTGTGTAATTTACTCTATTTAAAAAAAACTAATCTTTATTTTTGAGAGAGAGACAGCGTGTGAGCAGGGGAAGAGCAGAGAGAGAGACCCAGAATCTGAAGCAGGCTCCAGGTTCTGAGCTGTCAGCACAGAGCCTGATGCAGGGCTCCAACTCACTAACTGTCAGATCATGACCTGAGCCGAAGTCGGACACTCAACCGACTGAGCCACCCAGGTGCCCCTAATTTACTCTATTAATTGTAAAAATTTGTGTGATATATAAGACTCTAGGCAATAGGGCTAGATCCTGAGGTTATATGTGGTTGAGGCTCAAAAAAATATGCCTTTACATATTGTTTAAAGGTGTTACTGTAATTTATTCACTAAAGAACTAAGCAACATATAATACATTTTTTGGCAAGTTTGCTCTTGCTTGATAAATTTTTATAAGAACACTTTATTTATTTGCCCTTGTAAACCATTTTATTTTGCATGGAATATGCAAGGTTCAGCTTATTCTATTTATTGTACATTCACTGCATGATTGATTCTAAGAGCCAGGTGGGAAGACCCTAAACCATATTGAAGCAGAATGAATGCATTGTCTCCCAAGGAATAGACTTCTGTTGATGAAGAGGGGTGACCAGCAGGACACAGGATGGGTCTGGACAAGTATCAAGGATATCCCTTTGCCAGTGGGTGAATGGACTCTGCCTTAAGACATCAGACCGAGTGGGGCGTCTGGGTGGCTCCATCTGTTAAGCACCCAACTCTTGGTTTCAGTTCAGGTTATGATCTCACAGTTTGTGAGTTCCAGCCTCACTCTCCACACACTGAGAGTGTGGAGCCTGCTTGGGATTCCCTCTCTCCCTCTCTCTCTCTCTCTCTGCCCATTCCCCCTCCCTCTCAAAATAAATAAATAAACTCTTAAAAAAAGAGATAGCAGACAGAGTAAAGAGAGGGTGATGCTTGGGTTTCTGATTTAGGCAGACCACTGAATGAGGATCTACGGATGAGAAGTGCAGCGGGGTCCGCAGCATCATCTGCCCTTCCTTGGCTGCTCCAGGTTAGTGATGCACTTGGACAGAGTCAGTCCCTGGAAAAGCAGGCACTGTCTGAACATAATTTTTCCACGAGCCCCGCAGCACTCACACTACAGAGATGTCGTCGTTCAAAGACCTTTAAACCGAAGCAATACAACTATATTCTTACAATTGACTCTCAACATCACCCCCATATTTAAGCACTGTTTTTAATTAAGCATGTGCCTCAGGGCACATGAGGGTTTACAAAGTGATATTTTGCAACTCCTAAACCCTCTTCCTTGGGATCCACAGGACTGTTCATGGTGACAGCTCTGTCAGTTAAATCCAAACCGAAACAGCCAAGGATTTGAGGACAACAGACATCTGGGTAATTGTGCATGTCCACACTCAAGGAGGAGATAAACATGTTCAGTTACAAAGTTCATAGGACTCTACCCCTGGATCCATCTTTCTTAGAGAGCCAAGTGCGTGCGTGTGTGTGTGTGTGTGTGTGTGTGTGTGTGTGTGTGTTGCTTTTACTTGGCTCACACTGAGAGTAGCCAGGACAGTCTATAGAATGACCCCATTCAGAGAATGCCGAGGTCCACCCTTCCAGGAAGAAACCAGGCAGGTAGCAGAGAGAACAGTAAAAGACTCCTGCATCACAGGAATGCCCTGTCACAGCAGCAACAACCCTGGAGACAGAGGTGCCAGTGTGGAAGGGGAAGCTGGGTGTCACTGGCCTGAACGACTTCACGTTGCCCCTATCTGGTCCACGGCCCACTTACAGCCAACTGGTAGATGGAAGCATTGAGAACTGGACATGCATCTTACTTCTTCCTCTTGAACCTCTTCCACACCTCCACTCTTCAGGTCACATGAGACAAAGGTGCCATTCTGCCATGAGACCTCAGTGCTACATAGGTGAGGGAGATAAAGCTGAAGCCAAGGACCATCACACAGAGAATCCTGCCCATCCCCGGGGTGGGTCTGCACAGAAGTGCCCCCTACCCTGAGGCTAGAAGGGAACAGGCTGTTAGGCTACACTCTGGGCCCTTCCAACAGTTAATACGAGGATAAACTCACATCAGCCGATGTCCAGCCACCCGACAGACCAGGCTAGGGAGGCAGCTCCACAAAGATGTATGGTTCTTTTCTGTTCATTTTAAAGATTAAAATGAAGGAACATAGCCAAAACCGTTTGCCCATGCTTCAAAATCCACTCTAAGGAGTATAATAGACAGATAGAGGCAACGTGTACCATAAACGCAAGGATGGGTGTATCAACAAACACGTTCTTAGTCCTCTCTTGTATGCAATATCTGTTTCTGTTTTTGACTTTTTTCAACTTTGCTGAGGTATAAACTGACAAATAAAATCATAATAAGTTTAAAGTGTACAACGTGATGGTTTGATATATGTGTGTATTCCTTTTAAAAGGATTCCCACAATGTAGTTAATTAGCAAGCATATCCTTGTGTGTGTGTGTGTGCGTGTGTGTTTGTGATGACGACACTTCATGTCAGTAAATTTCAATTATACAATACTACACTATCAACTACAGCCATGGTCACAACATTATACACTAGATCTTCAGAACTTATCGTAAAATGTGGAGACTGTCACCACTTTGGGGAAGAGGTCCCAAGGTAAACCTGAGTGCTGACTGAGAGATAGGGGGGAATAGGGCACCTTGGCAGTAGAAAGCTGAGAAGGTGGGCTACCAAGAGGCTTGACTTTTCTGTCAGTTCAGTGAGTCGATGTAATGAAAAATGGCTCCCAGAGCATAACTATTCTTAACATTGTCAATTTTCTGAGTCAGCTTTAGCACTTTGTTCCCTAGAAACATGAATTCTTGCGGTAACAAGCTGACATAGGTGATATCCATGCATACATACAAGAGGCTTTTTCTGTGGATGAGTCTCCATTGTCTAACACACACACTTGTTTGAAGTCTCAAAGTCTCCAGCCACAAGACTGCCTCCTTTATCTGTATCTAGAAGGCCAAAATTTGCTGCAAAATCATGGTAGGTGGAAAATACATAAAAATCCAAGTTCTTCACTTCTTCCATTTTGCTTGCTTTGTTTTAAAAGCTCGCTTTGTTTGTTCTGTCCCTCTGCTAGCACACAACACATGGCAGCTAACCACTTTTTGTCCTGATAATCTGTATATTATTTCAACATGTTCCTATTCTCCTTTGAAACTGGGAGACAAACCAGGGCTGAGCAACTCCTTTCCGACTTTAGCAGATTCTTTTCCATACTAATTACAAGCCTGGCCAACATCAATACAAGACCCAGTAGATGTAGAAATGGAAATTATAGATTCTGTTAAACATCTGGAACAATGTTATGTTAATGACTGGGGATGTCAGAAGGGTGCTCTCAACTCTTGGAAGTAAGATGAACTGAGTGGATCTTCCCCACAAATCCAGCATGCCTACACTGCTTCCTCCTGGGGGGCCTTCAACCACCCATTAGGAAGCTGACTGTGATCCATGATGAAATGTCTTCATTTATTCCATTCATGGTGAAAACACAGTCCTCTCCTACATGGAAGAAGATGCCTTAAACATTTCTTTCACCTCATGTCTTTATAGTTACTTCTGAGCCTTTTATCCTAATAATAGGTATAAATTTGTTGTTCTCTCAAGGAACAAAGAGGTGACCTTTCAGAAGTCAAAATGAATTTCCTGTTTAACACTCTCTCTTACTACTCTTTCAAGATCATGATAATAAGCAGAAATGCCTGGCTTCAGTGCTCTGAAGTTTTCACGGGTCAAATTGGGAACTTCTCTGGCCTACGGTGCAAATTAGAAGATGAATATGTGGGTACCAGGAATCCCCATGCCAAACATGATCCTGCAGAAGACTTCATGATCACTTCTAGCTGTGGAGAGGTTGGTGTGGGCCAACTGGCCCTTCCATTCTCCCGCAGCTGCTTCAACATTGCTGAAGATGTGCTGAATGACAGAGACCAGTGCTTCCTGATGTACACAACATAAATAAACAGACGCACAAGAAGGCCCAGGGGTGATGCTATCTCTATCATCTTCAGGTTCCCATTATTTTGTATTTTTCTCATTTCTTTAAGGACTGTGCCTTAGCTATGATTGCATAGCAAGTGCATGGCAGAGCACCAACATGAGTCCACAGCTTCTCTAATAAAAAAACATTTTATCATCTCATTTTTGCTCTTTCCAAAGCCTTTTCACAGAATTCATTAGTAGCAGAGGCACTTCCAAACTTCTGTACACAAATGGCCATTCATATCCCTGGCTTTCCACATGTGCTTTGCATGGCCTCCTTTGTCCCATCCATGGATGCCAGTGTCATTCCTTTGGTCTGCACCAAAAGTGCACCAAAGGTAGGTGGAGGCTGCTTTCTGTTCTTCTGCGAGCTTCTCTAAGAACACTTAAGTTTAGAAGACACAAATTAAACTTGTTTTGAATTAAATATAAACTGCGACAACAACACTTAGCTTGAACACATGGAGATACTTGAACCTAATGTATACATTTTTCTCTGTAATGTTAATACAATTCTAATATTCAAACACCACATATAAATTCATAATAGACATTTAGACATATATTGACATAATAGACAATACTGCATTTAGGTGATCTTAAATATTTCACAGTATTTCACTGATATATTTTTAAATTATGAAGTAAAATCAACATGTTTAAATTCACTATTCTTCTGTTGCAAAGACTATTAACTTCAATTATCTTGGCTTAGACCAAGCTTCATAGATTAAGAGCATGGTCCTCCACAAGCCCTCACTTTAGACAGCAGCTGCAAGTTTGAGAGTCCCTGGGCAACAATCAGTTCTGACCAGCTGGCTATAAATTGGAGAGTTTTCACTACCTCTTCATGTTGGATAATTTGCTAGAATAATTTACAAAACTCCAAAAGAGTTATACTTTTGATTACAGTTTTATTACAGCAAAAGGATACAAATCAGAGCAGCCGAAGGCAGAGCATATAGAGCAAGGTCCTGGAGGATTCCAAACATAACACTTCTGTTGTCCTCCTCCTGTGGAGTCAGGTAACAACCTCTCAGCACATCACTGTGTGATAACACACAGCATTGCCAACTGGGACACTCACCCAGGCTACATTTTCTACAGTTTTTGTTGGAGTTTCATTATTTGTGGATTGTTGATGGAATCATTCATCATGCTATTGAACTGAAATTTCTGGCCTTCTCCACTCTCTAGAGATCTGGCTGATATCATGTGATAGAAAGCTCTAAGCCTTACGTGATTTGTCTTCCTCTCTGGAATGGCCAACTTCTATCCTGAGTCATCTCCTTAGCACAAACTATGCAGCCCCCCTCCCCCCGCCCCACTGAGCCACCTCAGCATAAACCTGTAGGTGCCCTTGAAGTCCACCATGAAAATCAAGGACATTCTTATGACCAAGGAAAGTCCAAGGGTTTAGAGGTTACTTCCCAAGAACTTGGACAAAAGTCATCCAAATTTGTTGTTACACAACTACTTAATCATAATCAAAAATGAGCTAAAGAAAACTTCTGTAGTGCAGGTGACATTCTACTATAAAAACTGAGAAACAAAATAAGTATTGAACCTCATGTAGTAAGCTGTCCAAACACTACAGAACAGTTGACTCCAACACTCTCTGCCAGTAGAGCTAGAATTGTCTTCTGGAAATATTTGTGGATATATTGTAGCACATGGAAAAAATATAGAATACTTTCCCTCAGAGTTCCATACCATAGCATGTATCAGAAACTAACATTTTTAAATGTATTCCTAATCATCAGTTAGAACTGTTTGTTTGGAAGTAGAGGGAATGTACTCAGGAAATGACTCCATGGGCCAGAAAATTCTAGCAGAATCATTTCTATGTATGTCTACAGAAAAAATCTGGAGCAAGATCACACCTTAGATACTTGAACAGCTTATAATAATATATGATATTGTATTATCTGTGACCTAGATATAGAGGAATTATGTCTTGATATTACCAAATCCAATATGACAAAGTGCTTTAGAATGCCATTTCTGAAAGCAGCTTGCCTGGGTTCAAACACTTACTCATTTACCAGGTGTGTGCCTCAGTAAAGTCAATTAACTTACGGTGTTGACATTAATAATACTCTCTCAAACAATTGTGAAATTTAGTTAAAGAGAAATCAAGGGAAGTGATTAAACAATATCCAACTCATTACAAATATTAAATAAATGGGAGATAACAGTAGTAGTATCTGTAGTGGTAAAACTTATACCAGAAGATTTGGTGTAATTTCTTTTACCTAAAATATGGAACTCTTCCATCTCAAATGTAGCATTATTTTTGTTCAAAATTAAAAATCTAAAAATGTGCCTTTAAAATAGAGGAAACAATAGTTTTGAATGGCAAGCATTTTTGAAAATATGTTTAGAAGGAATCAAACTTCATTTTATGCCTTTGGTGTGCAATTTTTCATAGTTCAGCAATTGTCCCATAATGGACAATGAGAAAGCAAATAGAGCACATGCTTGATAGTGAGGTTCAGAAAGGGATTCTCCCTATTCCCAAATTTGTATTGCTTGAATGTCTCTATTACTACTCATCTAAAGTAGCTAAGAGATCACTTCCAGTGCCAGAGTAGTGTTCCTTTAATCCTCCAGTCATCTAGAGACCATTTCTTGACCTTAAAGCCAGTCTATTAGCTACTAAGGAACAGTATACATCCATACCTTGCCATTATTTATTCTTCTGATGAAGTGAGAAATATCACTCTTAATTTTGCGCTCCTTTAGGGAATATATATTTTCCTTCTTCAGCCAAATGAAGCTATCACAGGTCACAAAGTAGCTGCCTTCCCGATTGAATGTTGGTTCTCCACCTTTAGCCGTGATACTTGTTGGGAGTCGTCTAATAACTGACTATAGAGAAGAGTTTTTTAACTCCTTGTAATTAGGGATCAGGTAACTTCTAAGACGGAATTAATGTAGGGCTCAAAGATATTGGCTGCCTGTTCCCTTATGTGATCACTAATACTAGTGGTCACCCGTGATGCACAGTCCTAAATATGTCATTTCCACTTGATGAGGTGAATCCTCTCTATTGCAATACTATTCTGACGTAAACCCTGACTTGATGAGTATTCAAACGCTTCTAAAGCCCTAAAAAGGGTTATAATTTGCTTTTCAAAGAGAGTACTCCTGGAGGTAGCTACAGATAATTTTTCTAGTTTTAAATCCCAGCCATCACAACTCGGTGGCATTTATAGGTCTTTGCCAAAGGCTCCAGTCAGCATTAGTGTATATTGCTGATACTTCTAATATCTTCTGAATGGCGGAAGCATATATGGTCTTGTATTATTTATCTAATGCTACGTAACAAATGACCACAAACATAGTTGCTTAAAACAACACACATTTATTATTTCACAGCAATCCTTTCAACGTTTTGAACTTGGCCATTGCAACTTCTTACTAGACGCGACTCTAAATATTTTCAGAGGGTAATCCTGTGAATGAGTGAAATAGGTGATGGGGATTAGAGTGCACTCACTGTGATGAGCACAAGGTGCTGCATGTAAGTGTGAATCACTAAGTTGTAAACCTTAAACTAATATTACACTGTATGTTAACTGGAATTTCAATAAAAACTAAAAAAATAAAATCGAATGGAAAAACTTTGTGAAACCATTCAGGTATTCTTAGGATTATTGTAGTTGTACAATGCCACATGATATTTTAATTATTTTTTATAAATAAATGAAATCCATTAACCCTGACTGGCATAAAAGTTGAACATTTTTCAGTATTTCATTATATGATAAATATGGTAACAAATATGGGAAACATGCCCAAATATAGGCAAATGAGTACTTCATTGTGACAGCTGCTGGCTTGACAAAATCGTTATGTCTTATACCATTTTTTTTTCCTGTATCTAACTTGCTATAACTAAACTTCATTAACACTTTAGGAAATATGAGCCTTTTTCCATCTGGCACATGGCTTTTACAACTCATTTGCTGTAATTTAGAAAATCTGCAAACAGCTGGCAAAAAATATACTTTTATTAAGTTCTTTAGTATCATATTTGAAAGATCTGTGGCTTTGCCTCTGTTCGTTAAACCCAGAATATTTTCTTCTCTTTTCAATTCCATAGTCTCCATAACCTATTCTAAATTCTGAAAGGCTCACTCTTTAATTATCAACCTGCATGTTAATTTCTTTTATTTAAATTTTATATGTGGGTAATTCAACTGAATTTTGGCCTTGAAAGTATTATTTTTTAACATTTAATCATTTTTGAAAGACAGAGAGAGACAGAGCGTGAATGGGGGCCCAGCAGAGAGAGAGAGGGAGACAGAATCCGAAGCAGCTCCAGACTCCAAGCTGTCAGCACGGAGCCGGACACAGGGCTCGAACTCACGGACCGCAAGATCATGACCTGAGCTAAAGTCAGCCGCTTAACCGACTGAGCCACCCAGATGCCCCTGGCCTTGAAAATATTAAAAGCATGAGTGGTTCCCCTTTTTGTTTGATTTTACAAAAACGATTTCAAACTGTGTCTCTTAATTCATATAAAATTATTGAATAAATAATTAGTATGTTTCTGTTTTTAGGCTTCTTTCTTACATGTGTTATATGCCACATGTAGTTTTTCTATTATTAAATATCCACTCACATCCATGTCATATATTTCTGATTTTCTCACAATAATTAAGCAATAATATCAATAATTTATAAGGATTTAAGTATGTGTCTAAAAAGGATAAAGAGTAAAATATGTATGTTTAAAAATTTTTTTCAACGTTTTTTATTTATTTTTGGGACAGAGAGAGACAGAGCATGAACGGGGGAGG
>NW_024412377.1:22847192-22874672 GCF_014898765.1 Herpailurus yagouaroundi | reverse complement strand
AATCGGAAACAGGCTCCAGGCTCTGAGCCATCAGCCCAGAGCCCGACGCGGGGCTCGAACTCCCGGACCGCGAGATCGTGACCTGGCTGAAGTCGGACGCTTAACCGACTGCGCCACCCAGGCGCCCCTCATAAAAGTATTCTTAAAAGTCTTGATGACTTGGCTAAAATATCTAATGAAAGTGGTTACCCAGCATCTGACAGTTTTGCTCTGGAGACATTGCCACAAAATGATGAACTTTGGCTCACCAAGACTCAGTATACATCAAAGGAATGAGGTCACAATTTCAACATCTGCCCAAATTGAATTCAAGTCCATTTTTCTAGAAAACTAGTATCCCACAGGGCTATAATCTCTGTGAAAGTGAGAACCGAATCTAAATCTCTTCCACTTTCTCATGTAAACAACATTAAAATAAAAGTTGCTCATTGTAGAGCAGTAGGTCTGATGAGTGAGAAATTCTCTAAAAAGTTGTAATCAGAACCAAATTCTAACATGGTTCTGAAAGCCAAGATCACATCACATTCTCAGTTCAAAAGGCAATTCATCTCAATGTCAACTACACATATAATCTTTGGAGTAGTTTTCTCAGTAATTTCACAAAAAATTTCAAGGGAAATGAGCAAATCATGGTCAAAATATTCAAATGCATTAACAAATGTCCTATATTCATAGATTAAAAGAACTAAAACTGTCAAGATGTTAATTATCTCCAAATTGGGTTATAGATTCAAAAATTTATAAATCAAAATATTTTAAAAATGTCTTTAGTTGATGTCACTTGACAAAATCTAGAACTTTTTTAGAAAAACAGTAGAAAATATTCAAGGTACTATTAAAGAGGATTAACAGATCTTTTGTTATTTGTTTATTTGTATTTTATATTTAAATTCTAGTTAGTTGACATATAGTGTAATATTGGTTTTAAGAGTAGAAATTCGTGATTCATCACTTAAGTAAAATACCCAGTGCTCATCAAAAGTGCCCTCCTCAATACCCATCATCCTTGTAGCCCATCTCCTTCTCATCCCCTCTCCAGCAGCCCTCAGTTTGTTCTTTATTTTTAAGAGTCTTTTATGGTTTGCCTCCCTCTCCTTTTTTTCTCTTCCTCTATGTTCATCTGTTTTGTTTCTTAAATTCTGTATATGAGTGAAATCATAGGATAGTTGTCTTTCTCTGACTGACTTATTTTGCTTAGCCTAATACATTCTAGTGCAATCTGCACGGTTGCAAATGACAAGATTTTATTCTTTCTCATCGCTGAGTAATATTCCATTATATATCTCTATTCATCAGTTGATAGACATTTGGGATATTTCCATAATTTGGTTTATTGATAATGCTTCTATAAACATTGGGGTGCATGTGTTTCTTTGAATCCATATTTTTGTATTCTTCGGGTAAATACCTAGTAGGACAATTGCTGGGTTATAGAATAGTTCTAGTTTTAAATTTTTTAGGAACCTCCACACTGTTTTCCAGAGTGGCAACAGTTTGCATTCCCACCAAAAGTACAAAAGGGTTCCCCTTTCTCTGCATCCTCACTAACATCTGTTGTTTCCTGTGTTAATTGTAGTCATTCTGACATGTGAGATGGTATCTTATTATGGTTTCGATTTGTATTTCTCTGATAAGTGATGTTGAGCATTTTTTCATGTGTCTGTTAGCCATCTGTATGTCTTTTTGGGAAAAGGTCTATTCATGTCTTCTACCTATTTCTAAACTGGATAATTTGTTTTTAGAGGTGTTGAGTTTGAAAAGTTCCTTATAGATTTTGGATACTAACCCTTTATCACATATGTAATTTGTAAATATCTTCTCCCATTCTGTAGGTTGCCTTTTAGTTTTGTTGATTGTTTTATTTGCTGTGTAGAAGCCTTTTTTTTTCTTGGTGAAGTCCCAATAATTCATTTTTGCTTTTGTTTCACTTGCTTACAGACTCATGTCTAGTAAGAAATTGCTATGGCCAAGTTCAAAGAGATTGCTGCCTCTGTTCTACTCGGGGTTTTGATGGTTTCCTATTCATATTTATGTCTTTAATCCATTTTGAAATTATTTTTGTGTTTTCTGTAAGAAAGTGGTCCAGTTCCACTCTTATGCATGTTGCTTTCCAGTTTTTCCAACACCATTTGTTGAAGACGTTGTCTTTTTTCCATTGGCTGTTCTTTCTTGCTTTGTCTAAGATTAGTTTACCATATAGTTGTGGGTCCCTTTCTGAATTTTCTATTCTGTTCCACTGATCTATGTGTCTGTTTTTGTGTCAGTACCATACTGTCTTGATGACTACAGCTTTGAAATATACTTGAAGTCTGGAATTGCGATGCCACCAGTTTTGCTTTCTTTTTTTCAACATTGTTTTGATTATTCAGGGTCTTTTGTGGTTCCATAGAGATTTTAGGATTGTTTTCTAGCTCTGTGAAAAATGCTTGTGGTATCTTAAGGGATTGCATTAAATGTGTAGATTGCTTTGGATAGTATAGACATTTTGACAATATTTGTTCTTTCAATCTATGAGCATAAAATTTGTTTCCATTCCTTTGTGTAACCTTCAATTTCTTTCATAAGTGCCCTATAGTTTTCATAGCACAGATCTTTTACCTCTTTAGTTAGGTTTATTCCTAGGTATCTTGTGGTTTTTGTTGCAGTTGTAAATGGGATTGATTCCTTGATATCCCTTTGTGCTGCTTCATTATTGGTGTACAGAAATGCAACACATTTGTGTACATTGATTTTGTACCTGCGACTTTTCTGAATTTGTGTATCAGCTCGAGCAATTTTTGGGTGGAGTCTTTCGGGTTTTCTACATAGAGTAGCCTGTCGCCTATGAATAGTGAAAGCTTGACTTCTTTTTTTCCTTGCCAATTTGTATGCCATTTATTTAGCATCAGCAAATGCTAAAACTTCCAGTACTATGTTAATAACAATGGTGAGAGTAGACATCACTGTCTTGGTCCTGACCATAGAGAAAATGCTCTCAGTTTTTCCCTGTTGAGGATATTATTAGCCATGGGTTTTTGCATATGCCTTTTATGATGTTGAGGTATGTTCCCTCTATCCATACTTTGTTAAGGGTTTTTATCAAGAATAGATACTGTATTTTTTCAATTACTTTTTCTTCATCTTTTGAGAAGATCATATGGTTCTTATCCTTTCCTTTATCACTGTAGTGTATCATGTTGTTTGATTTGGGAATATTGAACCACCCTTGCATGCCAGGAGTAAATTCCACTTGATCTTGCTGAATAATTCTTTTAATTTTCTTTCGGATTCAATTTTCCTGTATATTGTTGAGAATTTTTGCATCGTGTTCATCAGGAATATTGGCCTATATTTTCTTCTTAGTGGGATAATTGTCTGATTTTGGAATCAAGGTAATACTGATCTCTAGGAATGACTTAGGAAGTTTTAATTCCATTTAATTTTTAGAAAAGTTTGAGAAGAGTAGGCATTAACTCCTTATTAATGTTGGGTAGAACTTCCCTGGGAAGCCATCTGGCCCTGCACTTCTGTTTGTTGTGAGATTTTTGATTACTGATTCAATTTCTTTGTGGTTATGGTTATTTTCCATTTCTTTTTTATTTCTTCCTGTTTCAATTTTGGTAGTTTTTATGTTTATAGGAATTTATCCATTTCTTCCAGATTGCCTAACTTGCTGGCATAGAATTTTTCATAATGTTCTGTTCTAATTATTTGTATTTCTGTGGTGTTGATTGTAATCTTTCCTTCATTTGTGATTTTATTTACTTTGTTCTTTCTTTCTTTTTTCTTTTTTTTTTTTTTTCATAAGTCTGGTGAAGGGTTTACTGATTTTATTGTTTTTTCAGAAAACCAACTCCCTACAGACTTTGATCTGGGTTGCTTGTAAGAACTTGCAATTATCTTCGCCTCTTGTTTTCCCCATCAATGGTTTTGGGGAAGTGTTTTTCTTGTGCAATGCCATGCACCCCATTCTCTCTTTCCTTGATCCCTGATCAGTGATCCCTCCCCACCACAGCACCAGTGATTCTTATCTCCCCTAAATCATGTCTTCACACCTCTTACCTTCCATGATGTGGCCTCTTCTCTCCCTCTAGTTGTGCAGTATGTTCTCTCAGTCCTCAGGTCAATTTCCTGGTGTTCAGAATGATTTGATATTTATCTTGCTGTGTTCAAGGGATGAGGCAAGCATAAGGTCCTCCTGTTACTCAAAAATACCATACTATATGGACTTGGTATTTAACTGAGGTTGTATTACAGATCACTGAACAAAGGATAGATATTTAAGATACCTAGGGCTAGGTAATTGGTGATCAAACTCAAAGAGGCTGGATTATAGTAGAAAAGATACAAATCTGGAGCCAGATGCCTACATCCAAACTTTAATGTGCGCTTACTGGTTTTGTATTCTTGAGCAGACAATTAATATCTATGTGTCTCAGTTTGCTCACCTATAAAATAGGGATAATAATGACATGCTTTGTTCATAAGTTCTTGTGGAGATTAAGTGAACTAATATGTGCAATTATTAAGATGGATAACTGACAGCTACTAAACATAACATGTATTAATTATTATCCATAATTATTAGTTACCTTCATCATTATAAATATAATCATCATTATGATATTGGAAGACAAATGGGCTGGGAAATTAGGTGATGGGGATTACGGGGTGTACTTGCTGAGATGAGTGCTGAGTGATGTATGGAAGTGTTGAATCACTTTATTGTGTATCTGAAACTAATATTACACTGTATGCAAACTGGAATTAAAAAAAATTTTTTTTTTCAAAGTTTATTTATTTTTGGGACAGAGAGAGACAGAGCATGAACGGGGGAGGGGCAGAGAGAGAGGGAGACACAGAATCGGAAACAGGCTCCAGACTCTGAGCCATCAGCCCAGAGCCTGACGCTGGGCTCGAACTCCCGGACCGCGAGATCGTGACCTGGCTGAAGTCGGACGCTTAACTGACTGAGCCACCCAGGCGCCCCACAAACTGGAATTTAAATAAAACTTAAAAAAAAAACCTGGATTTAACAAAATAGGTAAAACAAACAAACAAAAAAGAATGAAATTTGTAATTACCAGTTTTTAATAAGGAAAATCAATGGGCAATTTCAATACTAGCATCCTGTCATCAAACTATAGATATTTTAATACTGATTGAGCAAATCTATGATCATTATTGTTTCAAAACTGTAGGAATAAAGTTTTTGCAAATACAGACTTAGCACAGCATGTCTTTGGAAACTATAATGTATCATTTGTAATAGCCAAAGATCTATTTTCAAAGAATAAGGCCTACTATATTCCAGGGTGTTCATTGTTATTCTTATAATGGTTCTTGGACCCATGGCCTAACACCAAAAACATTAAGATGCTATGTTAACATGGGAACAAAAAAGAAAACAAACAAATTTTATGGGACACCAGGGTGGCTCAGTCGGTTGAGCATCAGACATTGGCTCAGGTCATGATCTCACAGTTCGAGTCAGAGCCCCGAGTTGGGCTCCGTGCTGACAGCTCAGACCCTGTAGCCTGCTTCAGATTCTGTGTCTTTCTCTCTGTCCCTCCCCCACTCACCCTCTCTCTCTCTCTAAAAATAAACATTAAAAACAATTCAAAAAAATGTAATCCTTCCTTGTAACATACACAAAATTATTTCCAGGTAGAATGAAGAGTGGAATGAGAAAGGAAAAACTTTAAAAATTGTCGGGAATAAGCTTAGGAATCCCCCAGGCTTACACCAATGGGTTGACAAGGCACAAAGAAACACAAAATCATAAAATGCTCACACCTGAGTTTGGGTAAATCAGATTGGCACCCTAAGAATGGGGGGGTGCAAAGACACCCTGAGAATAGGGAGGTGCAAAGGTGCCAGGATTTGGGAGGTGCAATGGCACCCCAAAATAGAGAGGGGGTGCAGAACCCCCAATATAGAGAGGGAGAGGCAAAGGCCTAAAATAGAAATGGCGCAAAGGTGCCTAATACACAGGTATATGAAATAAACAAGATTAGATATTCAGGGTGGAAGCATCCCCAGTTTAGTACTATAGCAGAAAGCTGCTTTCACAGGAGGATAGACCAGGTTAGGTAAATTGGTGAATTGGACTATGGACCACTGTGTTGCAGGCAAAGCAGCCAGAACAGAGACTGTTAAACAAAGAAAAGGTGACTTGTCAACCCTGAGGTTCCTCCCCTTACCTGCCTCATCCCCTAGGCTGGCAAAGATGAACAGAGGTACTGCCTCATGTCCACTGTAAACAACCCTCCTCCCGACTGCCCCGTGCCGGATTTTTTTTTTTGTATTAACCCAAACCCCTAACCACAAATATCCTTAAGACCCCCTTTCCCTCATGTCCACAAGTTAATGTTCACAGATTCATTGTCCTTCTGTGCACGTCCATCACCATGTTTGTAAGCCTTCTGATCCTAATAAAAACGGGGCAAGGACCCTTACTCGGGCTCTTGTCTTTTCCCAGACATTAGTCATCTCTGCTTTAATCCTGCATACTCTCTTTTGCTGGCCAAAAGAGAACTTTAGACTTAGAGTCGATGACAAAAGATATTTTATTTCTATGTTTGAGGGAAGTAGCTGGTTTTGTTGGATACAGAGATGCAAGCTGTTTTATATTGTGCTGTCTGAGCATTGACAAAAGACTTAATATTGTTCAATCAGGTTTCATGTTTACAACAGTGTTGTGACTGAACTGGGAGATAG
Source organism: Herpailurus yagouaroundi (assembly GCF_014898765.1). Taxonomy (NCBI): domain Eukaryota; kingdom Metazoa; phylum Chordata; class Mammalia; order Carnivora; family Felidae; genus Herpailurus; species Herpailurus yagouaroundi. The sequence goes on along the minus strand of NW_024412377.1, from coordinate 22,867,973 downwards.
TTGTTTTTTGTCTATTTGTGTTTCAAGAAATTTTACAAATTGTTAAAATGCCACCCAACTCCCTCTTTTCAACCCATCTAAATCACTCTCATCTTTCAAAGAGAAAATACTGCTTTCCATTCTGCATGAAAACTTTCTGGTTCATTCACATTCAGAGTTATGTCATTTCTATATTCCAACACTGTTCACAACATTCATTTACCACTCATCACTTTCTTCTGAGAGCATTTTTAATCTGTTCAATGGATACAAAATCTAAGCCTAGGGTAAGACATATCTAAATTTGAGAACAAATTCTAGCAGTTATAAATCGAGGATCTGGGTAAATAACAACCTCTCTGCAACTCAGTGTCCTCATTTGTAACAGAGAAATAATAATATCTGTCTTATGAGATTTAATTGGCATTAACTTTAACATAAACACTATGCCTATCATAGCAGGTTTGATTACTTTATATTTTCAACTTTATTGTAAACATATCAGCAGAAAATATTGTGCTATCTTGTTTATATCCCACTGAGCACCATTCACAGTATCTTGTACAGAAAGGTATTTAGTAAGTATTTATTGTTTGTTATGGGAGCTGGCTGTGTTAAGTTAAAGTTCAATCTCCCCATTTTACTGTGCATTGTCTTTCAAAAGCCCAGAGAACTAAAGAAAGTTTCTTCTCCCCATATTTTCATTCACTTAGCACCATACAAAGATTTCTAGATTTAGAGTTATTGAAAAGGGTGTTTTTTTTCTTTCTATTGTCCCCACATAATTATAAAATAAAAATTGAAAGAGAAAGAATCAATTGAGTAATATAATTGTGCTATTGTGTGTGAAACAGGCTATGGCTCATGGTCCTTGGTACTCTAGAGTGTTTTCATTAGGAGTCATTACTTTTTAAAAAATAACACCTCTACCTTCGTTTTTGTATTGTTATTATTGTATATTATTTGATTTTCTACACTTCTACTGTATTTAAAAGACTTTTGTCTTTCAAACTGAACACTCCAGAAGAGCATTTTTTCATTTTTTTAAAACTTTTTAAATGTTTACTTATTTTTGAGAGACAGAGAGAGACAGAACACAAGGAGGGGAGGGGCAGAGAGAGAGAGGGAGACACAGAATTTGAAGCAGGCTTCAGGCTCCGAGCTGTCAGTACAGAGCCAGATGCAGGGTTCAACCCCATGAACCGCAGGATCATGACCTGACCCAAAATCAGATGATTAACCAACTGAGCCACCCAGGCACCCCTAGAAGAGCTTCTTTTTAAAATTAATTTTCAACTGATCACTGAGGTTCCTGAGCATATTTAATTATACAAGATCCTGAAAACAAATAATCACCTATCACAACTTTGTAACTGAGAATGTGTCTTCTGCTCCTCTCTCTATCTCTGTCTGTCTCTTTCTCTGGGGAGAAAGCTTTCTTTTATTTGCATGATACCATAAGGGTTAGTGAGACTATCTCTGCCATTATTTGACAAACAATACATTCAGCTTATCTAGGCAAGCTCTCATGCACAGACCTTTCTCACAATTTATGACATTTTGTAGTCTTTTCTTTCTTTTTTTTTTTTTTTCCTGGAAACTTACCAAATGCCTTTTAAGAGGCTAACTAGCTTTGCTTTTAGTAAACGTTTATTTTCGTGGATCCATTTAGAATGGTAAGATAGAGCCAGTCAATTCCACACTAACCCACTGAATTGCACTCTTGGAAGAGACTTTCACATGTAATCCAGGAGACTCAACTTCACGACTAAGGAGTTGCCAACTGGTCTCTGTTTCAAAGCATCTTACCAGGGCAGTAGCTACTTCTCAATGAGGCTCATTCAACTTTTATTCATACCTAACTTCAGAAAGTGTTCTTTTATACTAAGCCGGAAGTTTTCTTGTGAAAATTTTTACACAAATGAGTTTATCCTTAATTTTGAAGTCACTGAGAATAAGTATTTTTTTTTTTTCATTAGAAAGATTAAGATTTTGGGTAATACTATATTGGAAGGCACCAATGTTTCCATCACCACAGAAAGTTCTATTGAAGGCACTGTTGAGGATCACAGTGGACATATTTTCCTGTTAATGCCCAAGAAATAAGTATTTTAGGCTTTGCAGTCTATGTACAGATTCAGTTGCATGTTCTTCTTTTAAATAACCTTCTTCAGAAAGTAAAAGCAATTCTTAGCATGGGGGTAGTATGAAAACAGGCAGTGGGCTGGCCTTGGCTCACAGGCCCTAGATTGCAGATCTGAACTCTAGGTGATAACTTAGTAGACAAAACAAATGCTTGGATAAGCTTATAAGAGATGTGCAAAGTTCTGTGAATTAATTTAAAGAGACCTAACAATCAGAGGTATACCGGGAAGAGAGTAAAAGATCAGCAGTCTAAACGAACAAAAACACGTGACCTGTAACTGAAGGTATGGTATAACAATTCCAGACAACAATACTGCTGACATCAAACTAACTGAAACAATAATCCCCTTGATTTGTGGCCCCTCCTTTTTATCTCAGTCTCCTATAAAAAGCAGCGAACAATTGTTTCTGTGGGAATCTTGGAATATTTCAGTTGCTCCTTGAACAAAAAGCACACCAATCCATATCCCTTATTTATCACCTGCCTGTGTGCATGGAAATTCTGTTTCCCTCTAGTGGTGGCCCTGAAGCCACTGCACAAGTGAACCCTTCTTGAAGTTCCATTAAATTAAAGTATATTCACTAAATTATAAGGTTTCCCAATCAATCTCATAGGATTCTTAACATACTTTGTGTTTTGTTTACAGTTTACATCATACAGTAATTTCAGCCCCAATCTGACCTCAAATTGTATCATAAAATTAAAGAAAAGAAAAAGCCAGTGGCAGACACCCAACTGCAATTTGAATTCTATTTCTAAAATAGAAGTCTCCTCACTGAATCGACCTGTTAGGGACTAGGCTAATTTCTCTGTATGAGTTTCCTTTGGGAAGGGGCTTCTCTTTCTCTATAAAGAGACTTCTGTTCAACCTATGTATTCTATTTTATAATGTTCCCAGAGAAGTCTGGACTTTCGTATGAATAATAGCCAAGATTCAGTGATATACCAGCAACATACATAGTATGAAGGAATGAAAATGCATGCACTCCAATGTTTATATCAGCGCTATCAACAATAGTCAAATTATGGAAAGGGCCCAAATGTCCATTGACATATGATATCATATCTATGATATATATATATCATAGATGTAATATATATTATAGATATGATATATATATATATAAAATAAACTGAAATGTGGTACATATAGAGATATATATAGAGAGATGTGGTAATATATATATAGATGTGTTATATATATATATATATATATATATATATATATATATATATATTTAAAAAATGAAATCTTGCCATTTGCAACACCGTGGATGGAACTAGAGTGTATTATACTAAGCAGAATAAGTCAGAGAAAGACAAATATTATATGGTATCACTCCTATGTGGAATTTAAGAAACAAAATAGATGAACATAGGAGAAGGGAAGGAAAACTAAGATAAAAAACAAAGAGGGAGACAAACCATAAGACTCTTAACTATAGAGAACCAAATGTGGGTTGCTGGAGGAGAAGTGGGTGGGGGGGATGGGCTAAATGGATGATGGGCATTAAAGGAGGGCACTTGGGATGAGCACTGGGTGTTACATGAAAGTGATGAATCACTGGGTTCTACTTCTGAAACCAATATTACACTGTATGTTAACTAACTTGAATTTAAATAAGTACATTTAAGTAATAAAAGAAATACTTTTTTTTTAATTCTGAATTCTACACAAAGGTAAAAGCAAAATAACTTTTATAAGATATTTTCAACTGGTATGTTGAATACTATATTATTTTATCATAAATATCAAATATATTACAGTTCAAATGGTGAAACCATAGAAACATTTCATTCATTTTACCATTTTATTGATAACATTTTATAATGGTTAAAAAAAATGAAGCATACTTAAATGCTTAAAATGTGTCTTTCTACTTTATTTTGGTTAAATATCTCAATCTGGTTTATGGTGCTTAAACTATTTCAGTATTTAAAATTGGTCATTACTTCTCCTTGTGAGTAGTCTTTCATTGAATGTAGGAAAAACTCTCCTATATCAACCTCATTAAATTATTTGTCTGATTATGTAAATTGTAAATGTTTTAATAATGGAATTACTTGAAATACATAATGCTACCAACAGCTAATTATATTGTAAATTGCATTATGGCATGTTTGCTATTTCAATTTTACTCCTCAGCCAGGAGGTATGAAATTTGTAGCTAAGTATTCAAAGTATAATTACTTTAATAAACGTGCCATACTTCGCGTATACTTCAATCTCTTATTCATTACAAGAATTGCAACTATCCTACAACAAATAAGAATCAAACAACTTGATTCTTCCATATCAGAAGATCATTGAATTTTAAAACTATAGCATTTGAATGGAAGCATGTTAACAGCTTTGAAAGCCTGTTGATATACATCTGTGTAGATGTAAGTTAACTAAACTTTATCTTCATGTTTTATGTGGTTTACCTTAAAATTTCATCAATTAATTCCTCATCAGGGGTATAAACTAAAGAATATGGGGAATAATTCTTTAGTTATGTAAATATATATAGTAACTATCATTTGATACTTTATTTTATAAATATATATAGTAGCTCTTGGGGAAGAGAACATGAAAAGGAATTATATTCCCGAAGATGACTACAGACGCCAACCACTTAGGTTAGAGAGGGAAACAAGGTGAGAATCTACTTTACACATTCACTGTTTGGCTGTTATTAAAGACACAATGCCTTGGCAATAGAGGAGGTCTGTTGCCTAAAGCAGACCCTTGTCACTTGATATAGCATTCACATTCTACAAGTAAGAAGGTTAGCAGAAAATGTTCAACAAGTCAATACCACAGCTAAAAAGCTCAGAACTTAGGGAGACAAAATATTGTGTATCACACACTGCTTGAGGATGATTTTCTGTTTTTTCTGTACTGCAACGTTTCCACTAGAGTATGTTCTATTAGCTGTATATTACCCAAGAACAAAGCTGAGAAACAAATCCTGCTAAAGCCTACCATGAAATCACGTGACTTCGGAGTGGTCAGGTAGTCTACATGAACTTCAGTGCACATTCATGCAGAAAAGAGTTAACATTGCAGGCCTGAGATGTGCACCCTAAGGAAGGTCTAACTGTCAAGTTGGTCCTCCACTGGTGCTTAGGAGCTTTGTGGGTAAACAGCTCCTTACACTAGTATGAAACATTCCTCCATGATAAGGCTGACATATTGTGCTAGAACTGTGGTTTGTCGTGAACATCTTCTTTCATTCTAGGACTCTGGCATTTTGGTATGTGTTCAAGATGCAATAAAGGATCTAACTCGATATTTTGATATTTTCAGATAGCTTTTAAGCTTTGTCCCTCACTCTACCCATGCTATCTCATGGTCCTGGTGCTCCCTTTATTGGCTCTGGCAGGAGATTTAAACTATGCAGGCTTCATCCCAGGTCATCCTCTAAATACTATAAAAACCCCAAGCCAGTCTCCTTTACAGGGACTGCTTGATGCCACCCTCTCTTCTTACTCCAGAAACTCTCTCAATGTGTGTCTAGAACTCTTCTAATTCTCTTGGGGTGTGTGTGTGTGTGTGTGTGTGTGTGTGTGTGTGAGAGAGAGAGAGAGAGAGAGACAGAGAGACAGAGAGAGCGAGCTGTGCATGCGTGGTGCCATCAGTCTCAACATAAAAAACAAATTTTGTGCAGGGGTTCGTCCTGCTCTGTAGGTTCACATCAAACCAGAGAGTGACTACACCACCAGCCCTTGTAAAAACCTTGAGTAGTGATGAGCTCCCTGCAGATAATATTTTATACACGTTACCATCTTTTTTTTTTTTAATTTTTTTTTCCAACGTTTATTTATTTTTGGGACAGAGAGAGACAGAGCATGAACGGGGGAGGGGCAGAGAGAGAGGGAGACACAGAATCGGAAACAGGCTCCAGGCTCTGAGCCATCAGCCCAGAGCCCGACGCGGGGCTTAAACTCAAGGACCGCGAGATCGTGACCTGGCTGAAGTCGGAGGCTTAACCGACTGTGCCACCCAGGCGCCCCATACCATCTTTTTTTTTAATGTTCATTTTATTTTTGACAGAGTGAGACAGAGCATGAGTGGGGGAGGGACAGAGAGAGAGGGAGACAGAATCCGAAGCAGGCTCCAGGCTCTGAGCTGTCAGCACATAGCCCCATGCGGGGCTTGAACTCACAAACTGCGAAATCATGACCTGAGCTGAAGTCAGTCGCTCAACTGACTGAGCCACCCGGGAGCACCACACGTTACCATCTTTTGCTGGAGGAGTTAGTGTGTCCTGTGTGACTCTACTGGGAGAGAACTCTTGAAATCTTGTACCTACTTTACTCCAGACTTTGCTCTATGTGTTTGCCTGCTGCTTATTTTAATTTGTATAATTACGCTATCATAAACTATAACCATACATATAACAATGTTTTAGAACTGTGAGTCCTTCTGCAGAATCACTGAACCTAATGTGGTCCTAGGGAATCTGGACATAACACAGTCATATGACTTCAGTGCATTGAATTAGGTTGAGAAGTGCACACGAGTCTCCTCTTATGTAACTGATCCTGATGCCATGTCTGTTCATTCACCGTCATTTCAGCGATGTATACAGGAACAAACAATGTTTTGTCTATGGTCTTTTCCAACTCTCACCAATTGATTTATGTTAATAAATTATCATCACAAGAAATGACAGCATGCATTTCTCATATCATTAAAAATAGTATTTACTATATTTTCTTTTAAAAAATATTTTCTGAGAAGAGTAAATAGTAAAGAAAAAGTAAATACAGATTTGGAGAAACACTACCTTCCAAAAACAAATGTTTGAGTAAAAGCATCTAGGTATATTAAATGGGACTTTGGAATATATAAAAAATAATTGCAATTGAGCAATTATAAACATGGTTTAGAAAATTAAATTAGTTTTGAGATTGAGATCCTAACAAAATTATAAACTTCTGTTTCACATTTGAAACGCTGTTCTCACCAGGAAAACAATTTTGTTCATATTAAGCATGTAAACAGGGAAAAGTCTTTAAGGACAAAACGATAGGCATTTGTATCTCATTTTCTTGTGATAACTTTGTCATGATTTAAGTGTATATACTTTGCATGTATATGCCTCAATCTATTTTACTCTTCTTTTTATATACAAATTATCTAATTAGTAAAGATTTTAAAACAGTTTAACAGTTTTTTCACTTAAAAATATGTTCTAAGAATTTTATTGTTTTGTTTGTTTTCGCTTCCAAAACATGATTTTTATGATCTCACATCATAGTTTTACTATTACTATTTCTTCTTAGCCTGGAAGAAGTCTGCACAGATATTCAAAAGATAAATAGAATGTATTAAAAACAACTTTATGCCAATTAAATTTGACAATTTGTGTGAAAGTAGTAATTAGAAAAAATACAATGTACCAAGACAAATAAAGGAAGCGGTAGATGATCTGAAAGTCTGATGTCTACTAAAGGAATAAAGTTTATTATTAAAGAAAAACTACAAAATATAATCCACAAACTTATGCCCATATGGTTTCCCCTGAGCTGTTGCAAATATTAAAAAAAAAAACAAAAAAAGGGGAATTATAGCCATCTTACACAAAACTCACTAGCTATTGGGGAAAAAAAGGAAAATGTAGCATTATTTTTATACGGCCTCAGTAACTCTGATATCAACACCATGAAAAATATTATTTCAAGAAAAAAATACAGGAACATCATCTTCATGAACACAAATTTGATAATTATTAACAAAATATTAGCAGTAGGACTCAGGTAGTAAACAAATGGATAAATACATTGAACAAAGTAGGTTAATTCCTAGAGTATAAGTGATTTTAGCATCCACAAAACCTTTAATATAATTTATAATATTAACAGAAATAAATTATTATACTATTTCTATAGATAGAAAAACTCAACTGATAAAATAATTAATTTATTCATGATATAAACGTCAGTCAACTAGAAATAGTGAGTGATCTACAACTATGATAAATAATTGGAGGATGTGAAAATTTTTTTTTACTTTAAATTTTAGTTAGTTAACTTATAGTGCAATATTGGTCTCAGTAAAATTCAGTGATTCATCAGTTACATACAATACCCAGTGTTAATCACAGGTGGCCTCCTTTTTTTTTTTTTTTTTTTTTTTTTTTTAGTTTTTTTACTGTTTATTTTTGAGAGAGAGAGACAGACAGACAGACAGAGCATGAGTGGGGGAGGGACAGAGAAGAGAGGAAGACACAGAATCCAAAGCAGTTTCTAGGCTCTGACCTAGCAGCATGAGCCCGACGCAGGCCTAGAATCCATGAACCATGAGAGCATGATCTGAGCTGAAGTCGGACACTTAACCTTCTGAGCAACCCAGGTGCCCCACAAGTGCCCTCCTTAATGCCCGTCATCCATCTAGTCCCTCTCCCACCCACCTCTCTCCATCAACCCTGTTTGTTCTCTCTCATTGGGTCTCTTGTGGTCTCTCTCATTTTTTTCTCCCTTCCCATATGTTCATCTGCTTTGTTTCATAAATTTCACATATAAGTGAAATCATATGGTATTTGACTTTCTCTGATTGACTTATTTTGCTTAGCATAATATATTCTAGCTCCATCCACGTCATTGCAAATGGCAGGATTTCATTCTTTTTGATGGCTGAGTATATTCCATTGTATTAGTATCTATATATTTTTCATCCATTAATCAGTCAACAGACATTTGGGGCTCACTTCATAGTTTGGCTATCATTGATAATGCTGCTATAAACATTGGGGTGCACGTACCCCTTCAAATCTGTATTTTTGTATCCTTTGGGCAAATACCTACAAGTGCAATTGCTGCATTGTCGGGTAGTTCTGTTTGACAAAATACCACCTCATACCTGTCAGAATGGCTAAAATCAATGCAAGAAACCACAGATGTTGGTGAGGATGTGAAGAAAGGGAACCCCCTTGCACTGTTGGTGAGAATGCAAACTGGTGCAGCCACTCTGGAGAACAGTATGGAGGTTCTTCGGAAAATGTGAAAATTGTAATACTGACTTCCAGGTGAAGCAAGGATACCTAGATTACTAGTACTATAAAACATTTTATAGGAATGGGCCATACCAGAACAATATGGCCAAAAACAAAACAAAGCAATACAATGGAATGCCAATAATATGCCAATAACACCATAAGCACATTTAAAATAAATAAATAGATAAATAAATAAATAAATAAATAAATAAATAAAAGGCATGTGGTTTGGAAAGGATGAGATAATTGCTATTATTTGCAGGTGATACTATGTACCCACCGAAATGGCTAACATACCAAAGAAAGACAAAATAAAATGTTAGGGAGGTCTTGAACTGCTTGAAATATCATAATATACTATTCGAAGTGAAAGTGGATAGAAAAAGTGGAAGAGTGAGCACATACATGCCCTGCGACTAAGCAATTTCACTCTCAGGTAAATAACCTAACAGCAATGAGTTAATACTGTTACAGGAATACACACACAAGAATGTTCTGGAGGGCAGGATTTGTTACAATGCAGAATAGAAACTGTTCAAATGCCCATCAATACTAGAATGGAGTCTTGTTACATAATAGAATATTATCTACTAATTAGAATGAACAAAATTTAACTCTGTAAAAAATATGAAAGAGTATCACTGTACATGATAATAAAAGAACCAGATTCAAAAGTATTTTCTGTATAAATCAAATTTAAGACAGGAAAAACCCTTTCTCTGTGTTGGGAATCAAGATAGGGCTGATTTTGGGATAAGTGGGTTAGTGATGGGAAAGAAGCACAAAGAGGGCTTCAGTAATGCTGATGTTTTTCTGATTCCTGAGTGATTTGTGTACTTTTTTCTTTTTCTACAATATTCAGTGAAGAGTGTAATAGACTTTTTTTAGTTTATTTATTTACCTGTTGAGAGAGAGAGAGAGAGAGAGAGCAAGGAAGGGACAGAGAGAGGGAGAGATAAAGAATCCCAAACAGGCTCTGTGCTGTCAGTATAGAGCTCAATGCAGGGCTCAAACTCACGAATCATGAGATCATGACCTGAGCTGAAATCAAGAGTCAAATACTCATCTGACCGAGCCACCTAGGTGCCCCTATTCAACGAAGAGTTTAAATATTTTTCTTTGCACTCTATTTTACTCCATTTTTTTAAAAAAAATACATCTTTAATATGTTTTATTCTTGAAAATATTTTATATTTACCTTCTTAATCAGAGTTTCATACAGCAAAATATATACATAGTTTGAAGTCTATTCATAAAACATCCTGTTTTCCCGTCTCTAAGTTTTAAATTATTTCTTTTCAATTGGTTTTATGAAATGATCAGTACATGAGTTTCAAAACAATGTGTATACATATATATTGAAATTTTGATAAATATTTATTCGAATAAAATCTTGGGGTTTATACATCACTTAATTTGATAGAAGATACTTATTTAAATCATCATATACACACAGAGATACTCATTTGCTGGACTGAAACATTATCTAACAGTCTGAATTTTTGTAACTCTGGAGTCAGAAAATTTGTGGCCACAAAAGAGTAAATAGAAGTGGCAAATAAGTCATTATAATGATGTATACTCAACTCCTTGTACACCTCCTGACTTACATGACAAAAGTGACTCATAATAAAAAATTATTCTTAGGGGCACCTGGGTGGCTCTGTCGGTTGAGCCTCCGACCTTGGCTCAGGTCCTGATCTCATGGTTCATGAGTTCAAGCCCCGCATCGGGCTCACTGCTGTCAGCCTGTCAGCACAGAACCTGCTTCAGATCCTCTGTCCCCTTCTCTCTGCCCCTCCCCAGCTTATGCTCTCCCCCCAAATAAAATAAATATTTAAAAAATGTATTCTTAATAAGCTACTAGGTGAAAGCAGAATTTTGTTTTCCATCCAGTATGTTTAGAACAACAAAAATGGACTGGTTTTAAAAGGATCTGTTACTCAGGGCTTGGCATTTCCCAAGTTTCCATTAACTTCATCAGTTACATACTGTATTTTGAAATGTCTCTGTTATTCTGGATTTGTTTACCCTCAGGCTATTGTTCCATGGTAAGGCTCCAAATATACAGGAGATGTGTTTATTGAGAAGGGACAATTGTGAAAGTGTAGGTGAGAAAGATCAGCAGATGAATTCCTATAAAGGGCAGTTTTAAGGAAGATAGTTGAGTATGAGAATCTGAAAGTTAATTTTCTTAAGATTCTTTGTAGTCTCATGAACTTTGGAAGGTTTCACATTAAGATGATGGTATATCACTAGACAGAATATCGCAATGTTCTGCCTTTCTGCCTTTCAACTTAATCACTGTCCATATACCCAACTATAAATAAACTCTTCAGTAGGCCCAAGGACCAGTGAAGAGGCTGACACAGAGGGCTGAAGGAGCACTGGTGAGTTAGAAAGAAAAAACAATGTGAATTCTTAGAGGAACCCATTTCTAGTTCAATCCTTAAGTGACTTCTCTGGGACCACCCAGAAACTGCTTAACTTTTCTGTGGTTATAAATAAGAAAGATGGAAGTAAGACCAACATATATTAAGTTTATTACTTAGAAAATATATTAAATGAATACCCATGGATTTTTTTGAAAGAAAATTATGATTTCATTTGATCATAGCAGGACACTTTATACAGAAATGGGAGACAATAATTACAATGGCAAGCACACTCATTTCAAGATCATTTCTCCCTACCGCAAACAGTTTGCATTCTTTTTTAAAAAAAATTTTTTTTTCAACGTTTTTATTTATTTTTGGGACAGAGAGAGACAGAGCATGAACGGGGGAGGGGCAGAGAGAGAGGGAGACACAGAATCGGAAACAGGCTCCAGGCTCTGAGCCATCAGCCCAGAGCCTGACGCGGGGCTCGAACTCACAGACCGCGAGATCGTGACCTGGCTGAAGTCGGACGCTTAACCGACTGCGCCACCCAGGCGCCCCCAGTTTGCATTCTTAATGTAGACATCATATTTTGATTTGAGATGATTACTTTATTGTTTTTTATAATGCATTTTAAAATGTTACTGATAAAGAAAGAAGAACCATGAAATATACGTAGACAACGAAGTGTTATTCTCTATATGGTTCAAGAACAAATCAGTTAACTTATTCTATAGTGAAATAATCTATTCATATAGAGTAAGATATTTTTAAGATTCTGTAGAAATATTTATTCAAATGTAAGAAAATGTGTTTTTTTTTTTCGTTTTTTCGTTTTTTTTTTTTTTGTTTGTTTTTTGCCATGATTAACCACTTTTCCTTATTTCTATTGAACTTGACACTCTGGTTCCCGTGAATAACATTTTAATTGATGCCCATAAACCTTAAAAGCTGAGATTTATTTACTGACACCAGGGAAACTTTCTGAACGTTTTGCATATGTCATCATTATCTCTTAATATCTTTTTGACAATTTTAATATTATTATGTATATTTAATGCTTGTTAATCTATCTTGTCTTCAAACCATTTAATATGAATATAACATGCACTGGTAAAGAATTACCTAGAATTCACAGCAATAATGTAGCCCCTGGGGCACCTGGGTGGCTCAGAGGGTTAAGCCTCCGACTTCTGCTCAGGTCATGATCTCACAATTCCTGGGTTTAAGCCCGTGTTGGGCTCTGTGCTGACAGCTCAGAGCCTGAAGCCTGCTTCAGAGTCTGTCTATCTCTCTCTCCCTCTGCCCCTCCCCTGCTCACTCTCTGTCTCTCTCTCCTTCAAAAGTAAATAAACATTAAAAAATTAAAACAAAATAATGTAGTCCCTTAGATCAATCTTTCATAGCACAGGAGCTGTGTATATAGAAGTTGCTAAATTTCTCAATACTATGGTTCCCAATTTAAATTCTTTTTTTTTTAATTGTTTTAATTTTAATGTTTATTTTTGAGAGAGGGAGAGAGAGAAGGGGCAGACACAGAATCCAAAGCAGGCTCCAGGCTCTGAGCTGTCAGCACAGAGCCCGACGCAGGGCTCAAACTCACAAACCGAGATCATGACCTGAGCCGAAGTCAGACGTTTAACCTACTGAGCCACCCAGGCCCCCCCACCCCCATTTAAATTCTTAAGATTCTCTACATAGGAAGTGTGTGTGCAGGGAGATGTTTCTCACACATGCTGGTTCTCCTGTTGCCTTTGGTGTGTTTCCTGAGCTAGTCCCTGAACTGTTCTGTCTCCAGCCTGTAAACTAATGTTACTCAGAGACATTATCACATCTTCCTTGCCCTGACATGGGTGTGGTGATGACATACAACTGCGATAATCTGGCAGCTAAAATTTAAGAGAAAGAAAGAAATTTCAGAGCAAATGTTTCCACTTGCTCTTAGCCTTGGGTATCAATTTGCAGAGCCATCTAAAGTGTTCCACTATGAAGACGAATAGAAAAGAGACTGAAGTCTATTGTTTAAGAATGAGTAGTTTTCCCTGACTTGGAAACATTTGTCTTCTATCCAAAGAGGGAAATTTACTTCACTTGTATGTTTCACTCTTCTGAAAAGCCTTCTGCTTATTTTCTTTTTCTTCCTTGTTTTCAGTCATGCCCCAGCCTTGAGCAAGAAAAGATTGATGGCTAAAGTTATCCAGTGATTTACTGGACCATCCACTCCATTCATTGTAGAAAATTGCATTGCTTTATTAATGTTATTACTTGCTAAGCAGCAGATGTCAAATGCTGTAGCTGAAACTGCTTAGCTTCCCAAATCAATCCTTTAAAAAATCAACTTTATATTTAGTGTCAAATATCATACAAGGCTGGCTCTGAAGCTATGCTAAATGTCTACAACTGGGTGGTAAAATTATTGCCCAGTATCCACAAGTTCAAACCTCAATTAATATTCTTTTGGGATCTTTCCATACCAATTATTTCTGACTTAAAAGTTTATCTTCTATAGGAACATTCCTTAGCCTCTGTCTCTATCACTTTTTAACTTATTTCTAGTCATCACTATTTTTTTTCTTTAAGATATGAATGTTGGGTTAATTAAAAAAGAACCAAACTGAAAAAAAAAAAATAACCCACACACAACTGGGTTACAAATGAATGTGCAACTTGAAACTAAAGATAACGATAAAAAGCAATGATTAAATTTGTGACCATTTTCAAAATCTATATGCACTTACTTTTTAAAACCACCAGTTATGTTTCTGTAAGCAAAGAATGTGTTACAGGGATAGAATGGTCATCATTACAAAACAAGATCAGATAGTGCATTACCTTTTCTATTATGCAAAGACAGAAATTTAAGTTATTTAATAAGATATAATTTATTTTTGTGTATATATTATCATTAGCTTTAAATAACTTCAACTATAAACTTAGTTTCATTATATTTACTATAATAATTAAAATGGCCCACCTAGTGCCTTCTGTTGCTAATGAACTGTATAGAAAAAGTCTTCAAAATTTGAAAATAAGGCAGAATAGTGGGCAGTTATTATTTCAAAGTCATACCAGGTATTGTTTAGCAAGACCCTCTTAGGATTATTTCATTATCTAGGACAAAGCACCTGTGGTGACTGCTATTTGTTACTCGATTAAAGCCTGGACAATGAAGAGTGAATATTACCAAGCAGATTTCTGTCCAATATGGAAGACAACCCCACAATTTATTGTTTTATTGCCCCAGAGGACATTGGCTAGTTTTATATCTATCTTAGCCATATTATTTTAATATCTTTTAATATTTTTTTTTCAAAATGACTCTCAATGCACAGGTTTTCAAAATGCTCTTTGAATCAGCTTTATCATTTTATTGATTCCTTCATTGATGAGTTAATGAATATTTGATACATGTTCATATCATACTTATGTAAGAATAATGCTTTTAAGTTTTTAAAAATTACATTTTGAAAATATAAAAATAGTGCACTCCCCTATATGTTTTCTATGTTTCATTATTGAGTTAAATTTTATATATTCAGTCATGATCATTGAAGTTGTTAAATCAAAAAGCCCATTGAGAGCTTAATTTTCTGTGATTGTGCAAAAAAATTAAAAAGGACATTTTTTAGATAAGCCTTGATTGCCATATGATTTTACAGCTGACAAAAATGGTGCAAATTAATGCTGAAGTTCCTGAAACTCTTCACTTTGATCTCAATACAATTTAGCTCTAGACTCACCACAGCTCAATAATCATTTTAAGAGACAGATTTGTTCACTCATTCATGTGTCATTACTTCTTTTTCTAAGTGTATAAACCCTGAACTCATTTTATCCCATCCCTGTGGTTAGCTCTTTATATGAATTGGAATTTATTGCTTCTACTCTCCTCCATCCGCTAGTTTGCCACAGAATTTTACAGTCAAATGTATTTTCCTAATATTTTTACATTTCAACTTAGTTTATAAGAAAGATTTAGGTATGGGCTTCCTTTATTTATTTATTTTTTAATATGAAATTTGTTGTCAAATTGGTTTCCATACAACACCCAGTGCTCCTCCCAACAGGTGCCTTCCTCAATGCCCATCACCCACCCTCCCCTCCCTCCCACTCCCCAGCAACCCTCAGTTTATTGTCAGTTTTTAAGAGTCTGTTATGGTTTGCCTCCCTCCCTCTTTTTTTTTTTTTCCTTCCCCTCCCCCATGGTCTTCTGTTAAGTTTCTCGGGATCCACATAAGAGTGAAAACATATGGTATCTGTCTTTCTCTGTATGACTTATTTCATTTAGCATAACACTCTTCCAGTTCCATCCACGCTGCTCCAAAAGGTCATGTTTCATTCTTTCTCATTGCCAAATAGTACTCCATTGTGTATATAAACCACAATTTCTTTATCCATTCATCAGTTGATGGACATTTAGGTTCCTTCCATAGTTTGGCTATTGTTCAAAGTGCTGCTATAAACATTGGGGTACAAGTGCCCCTATGCCTCAGCACGCCTGTATCCCTTGAGTAAATTGCTAGCAGTGCTATTGCTGGGTCATAGGGTAGATCTGTTTTTAATTTTTTGAGGAACCTCCACACTGTTTTCCGGAGCAGCTGCACCAGTTTGCATTCCCACCAACAGTGCAAGGGGGTCCCCATTTCTCCACATCCTCTCCAGCATCTATAGTGTCCTGATTTGTTCATTTTAGCTGCTCTGACTGGCATGAGGTGGTACCTCACTGTGGTTTTGATTTGTATTGGTATGGGCTTCTTTTATCTGCCAGGAACCGAAATATTTCTCATCACATTCTTTATTGAAACTATGCACGCATGTTTAACTCAAAGGCAACAACAAATTAAAATTTAAAATTTAAATATTTCATCTCATTTACAAAGTACAGTAAGCAGAATATATTTCTTAAAGCCTCCTCTATTGAAAAATGAGTAACAGTATCAGGGAATAGATATACATTTTTTTTTTTAATTTAGATTGAGGAATTAGTGTCAGGAAATAATGTCATTTGCATGGAGTCTTCACAACTTTTACAGTCAAGGCTGACAAAATATCAAACTTCCTCCTTCTTACTCTATTAAGCATATTGCATTTCTGCTGGGGGAAAGTTAGTAAATTAAAAAAAAATGTAAAATTTTCAAAGTACCCTACTTTATGTGTTGATATGTTTCTTCATAATATACTGGCAGTTCTGAAGTTTTTTATCAACTAGAATGTATTATTACTAGTGAAAACATTGCCATAACACAAATCTGTCTTGCTGAAGCACCATCACTGTAAATCAGGAAATCTTTTTTCCTACTATTAAAAAAGATAGCGTTCTTAGGGTGCCTGGATGGCTCAATTGGTTGAGCGTCCGACTCTTGGTTTTGGCTCAAGTCATGATCTGACAGCTTGTGAATTTGAGCCCCACGTTGTGCTCCATGCTGACAGTGTGGAGCCTGCTTGGGATTTTCTCCCTCTCTCTCTCCCTCTCTCTCTGTCTCTGCCCCTCCCCCGTGCACTCTCTCTGTCTCTCTCTGAAAAATAAACTTAAAAAAACATTTTAACAGATAACATTCTAAACCAACCCAAATGATCTTCTTTCCTTGTGCAAATCACCTTACTGAAATGTTCTCCATGTTCTCTTAAGTTTCAGTCCAAACACCAGAAAGAGCTTCTCCAAGATCTCTTTGCAGACAGTAGATTGCACTCCCTCAGAAACTTTACATGATTGATGGTTTAGGTAATTATTTTTATTATTCTTATTTATATATTATCTTTTCCCTCATTTCAATTGAGGAAATCAATTTACCTTAGATCTTACACTATACTCTCTCCCACTGTATGCTTCCTATTACCTTATTCTGGGAATTATGATAGTTTATTATTATTAAATAAGAAATTATTATATTTCTTGTATTCAAGAACAATGATATTGTTATTCTGCTTTAGGGAAATAGGTATTTCAGGGTTTCATCAAAGAGGCAAAACCACTATGAATGACAAGAGGGATGTGCTATGCTGATATGATCTTATAAACTTGGGAGACTGAGTTACGTCCACTATTTAAGTCTGTTACCTTGGCATCTGCTACAGGTTCTGAAGTGAGCAGATCTGGCTGTCAGGGAGGAAAGATGAACATGAAAACTTGGGTAGCCAGACAAACTGGACCCCTCAAGGGTGAGCTGGAATCCACCAAATTAATGAAACCCATGTTTTCCTTTGAGCACTTCAATCTTTCCACAGTGATGCCTCTGACTTACAGAAGAGCTGGTACACTCTACCACAGTAGTGCACATGAACTTCACCTAGGAGTTAAGAAAGCTAAACAAGGGGATCTAGGGGAACTAAAGTCCAGCTGCTGCACTGAGGAGATGCAGAATTTGGAGGAGCTGAGATCCCAGTCACCAGCAGAGTGACCCAGCTGAGGTACGACAATGTGCTTGAACCTTATGAGCACTTGAACTTCCATGATATTTCTGTGCTTTGCTCCCTCTACTAAATCCTATGCAAATTTCTCATGTAGGCTAAGAAGCCTCCTATCATTGCTTGGTCATGTTAAATCTAAATTTTTCCATGTATGATTATTTTTATTCATCTTTAATTTATCCACATATGGCTTGATAATATTTTCCAGGGAATCACTATGAATAGTGAATTTTCTACTTGTTGAGCATCTCAGAAATTTTAATTTTTCCTCAAAGTCCTGAGCTTTGAACAAGTTTTTGTTGGTGGTGGTGGTATTGCTACTTTTGTTGCTCCTATGACTGTGGTTATTGTTGACTTGAGACCTCTAAGGGCACAGCTTCATTTATACTTCCCCTTATAAATATCTGATCTTATTTTTTTCTAAAGATAATTATAAGAGCTTATATTGATTTTTTAAATTCAACATTTTTAGTGATGTAGTTAGATTTTATCTCTTTCCTTTAATTTTTATTATAACACATGAGCTATTTTCTTTTGCATATCCATGTCTACCTCACGTCAGAATATTTGTTTCCCTTAGTTAATCCATTTTTGGCACATTCAGTTGCTAATTAGAAAACTGCAACTTTTATCATTATAATTATCTATTAACTTAAGGAGATTGTCATAGGTTTCAAAGGGCTCTTTCACCATATTAACAATTTTCTTGATTGAGTTTGCACTATTCTGTGCTGATGATAGTTTGCATTTATTTCTCATATTTGCATCATTCCATTTTTTTACAAATCTGATACTTTTATACCAAAATTTATGTACCTATCTCCATCCATTTTATACCTTTCCTGATCCCATAATACCTTAACACATTGGGTTCTAACTTCTATGAATTTTTATTTTTATGATTTGAAAGTTGTCCAGTTTTGCCTTACAACTAAGTCTTCCTTTTTTTTATTAACCAATGATATCTAAAATTTTAAACCCATAAACAATACAGTGCCTTGACTTGATACACATTTTCCTATACTGAAAATTATAATATGGTAGGATTGTATTTCCTCTTGTGTGGAACTGGAGTGTTGACCCCTGGTTGACTAGAAGTTGAATATCATTTGTAGACATTGATGTCACACACTATTAACTATTTAAAGACATGCCCATTTTTGAAATTTGTATTTATATTTAGACTATTATGCATGTATTTATTTTGTCTTTTCTTTATTTCTTTCTTTGAAGTTGCAAAATGACTTTCTTACATTTACCATATTTGTGTTAGAGATATCTACAGAATATAATTCAAACTGTGAATGTATCTGCTTTCTAGTTTCCAGAAATGATTGTCCCAGATTTCTCCAAGTTCTTCCTTGTAGAATGGGAAAAAGAACTCCTAACATCAGAAAGTGTAAAGAAATCATTCATTTTGTTGGTTGGTCAGTTGGTTGGTTGGTATTTCATTTTTTCCATAGTCTGGGACTCCAGCCTCCTAATAGACTTGGAGCTATGTCAGTGGCTGCAGTGGGATCCCGCAGAAGCCAAAATGTGAAGGGACTGGAAACATCTTAAATATTTGGGATGATAGTTCCAGGAGGATGGGGCCAGCCTCTGCTGAATTTTTTATTTTTTTTCCTCACTGAACTTCCATCACTTAACCCTGGATATAGTCTTAGTTGCTGATGTGAACTAGCAGAGCGAATAAACTAAAGCTCTACTTTTGTTGTTGGAAGAGTAAAATATGGAACATTAGAGAACCAAAAATAACTACAGAGATGAAAAGAAGGGATGGTCTCAGGAAAACCGACCTCATGAAGATTTTTTATGAACTCCTCAGTTCACCACTGGTTTGAAAAAGAATCAAGAACAAAATCTTCTCTAAGAAACCATAAAAATATACACAAAATAAACCAAAGAAGGCAAAATAAATGATGCAATCAGCAAATGCTAATTCAGTAAAATTAGAAAACATAATTGCAATGAAGAAAAACAAAATACCCAATATTTTTCTATTGGAAGAGGTTAATACAATTGATAAGTGCTGAAGACTGACAACAAAAAAAGAGAAAACACATCTGACCAGTATCAGGAATCAAAGGTGAGATATTGCTAAAGTCACCATAAGCTTAAGAGAATAAGGCAATATTATAAAGAAACTTACACACATAATTTTGTTATCATTGATGAAATAGCCCAGTATCTTGAAATCTAAAAAATACTAAAACTGAGTCAAGATAAAATAGTTCATTTCTATAGTCTCACAACTATTAAGAAATCAAAATTATTATTAAAAACATTTTGTAAAAGATAAGTTCAGGCCCAGATGGTCTTACTGGCAAATTCTACCAAACATTCAAATAAAAAATAACACTAATTTTACAAAGCCCTTTAAGAAAATAGAAGATCAGAACATTTTACAGCTCATTTAATGAAGCTGGCATTACCCTAATTTTGAAATCAGAGAAAGACAGTACAAAAAGGAAAATAGTATATTAATGTCTCTCATAACATGCATTCAAATTCCTCAAAACATATTAGCAAATTTAGCCTAAAAATATATAAAATGAATACACCACAATACTCAAGAAATTTATATCAATTAACACAGAAAGGCATTTTGCAAAAACGCAACATCCATTCACAATGGAAATACTCATTAACCAAGGATTAGAAGGGGATCCACTTGACCATAAAAGAGATCTATAAAAGCCTACTTCTGACATCATGCCTAATGATGAATGACTGAAGGTTTTCACTATAAGATTAAAAAGGAAAAGAAAAGAAAAGAAAAGAAAAGAGAAGAGAAGAGAAGAGGAGAGGAGAGGAGAGGAGAGGAGAAAAGAAAAGAAAAGAAAAGAAAAGAAAAGAAAAGAAAAGAAAAGAAAAGAAAAGAAAA
>NW_024412377.1:22832787-22847182 GCF_014898765.1 Herpailurus yagouaroundi | reverse complement strand
AAGAAAAGAAAAGAAAAGAAAAGAAAAGAAAAGAAAAGAAAAGAAAAAAAAGGCAAGGGTGGCTACTCCTATTCAATGTTGTAATGGAAGGAAGGAAGGGAGGAAGGGAGGAAGGGAGGAAGGGAGGAAGGGAGGAAGGAAAATGTATATAATAAAAAATTTTGAATTAAGCCAGCTAGAAATAATGTCTTTTTAAATATCAATCCAGGGGCACCTGGGTGGTTCAGTTGGTTAAGCATCCAAATTAAGCTCAGGTCATGATCTCACAGTTTGTGGATTTGGGTCCCACACTGGGCTGTGTGCTGACAGCTCAGAGCCTGGAGCCTGCCTCGGATTCTGTGTCTCCCTCTCTCTCTTTGCCCATCCCCTGCATTTGCTCTCTTTCTCCCGAGAACAAATAAGTAAACATTTAAAAAATATATTTTTAAATAAACATTTATATATATATATATATATATATATATATCCAATTTTTTATTAGAATGAAAGTTTGACTTGGAATTCAAAGGTGAATTACTAAAATTTATCATATTATTGAATTAAAGCGACATATCATATAATTATTACAATAGACGCAGAAAAAAGACTTTTTATAAAGCCCAGCATCCTTCATAGGAAAGAAAAAAGTAACAAAATTTGGAATAGAAGTTAACTTATGTAAACTAACAAAGATATGTACAATAAAACTGTCAACACATTGAAAGCATTTTCCTAGATATGGAGAAAAGTAAGGATATTCTATTTCACCAATTTTGTTCAACACTGCACTGACTGGATTGTCTGAGTCAGCAAATTAATATGTGGGGAAAAAAGGTATGTCAATTGGAAAATAAGGGGGGAAAAAGGTTACTTTACTCTCAGATGATATGATTGTGTAACAAAGTCCAAAATAATTTTCTACATAAATTATTATGATTGATGAGTTCACATTGCTAGATACAAGTTCAGTTTTTAAAAATAAAGTGCAGGGGCGCCTGGGTGGCGCAGTCGGTTAAGCGTCCGACTTCAGCCAGGTCACGATCTCGCGGTCCGTGAGTTCGAGCCCCGCGTCAGGCTCTGGGCTGATGGCTCGGAGCCTGGACCCTGTTTCCGATTCTGTGTCTCCCTCTCTCTCTGCCCCTCCCCCGTTCATGCTCTGTCTCTCTCTGTCCCAAAAATAAATAAACGTTGGAAAAAAAATTAAAAAAAAAATAAATAAAAATAGAGTGCAAACTGCCATATGATCCAGCAACTCCACTACTGAATGTATGCTCAAAAGTATTGAAAGCAGGATCTCAGAAATATATTTGCATACCCATGTTCATAGCAGCATTCTTCACAAAACCCAGTGGAATATTATTCAGTCTTTAAAAAAAAAAAAGGACATTCTGACACATTTATAATACTGATAAACCTTGCTGACATTATGCTAAGTGGAAAGAGACAGTCACAGAAAGACAAATACTCTGTGATTCTATTTACATGCCAAATTTATAGACAGAACAATAGTGGTTTCCAGACACCGGATTGATGGGGTGGAGTGGTGGAAAATTGATGTTCAATGGGCATCCAGGTTTTGTTTTGCAAGATGAAAAGAGTTCTGGAGATTGATTTCAACAACAATATGAAATACTTCACACTGCTGAACTTAAAAATGGTTAAGATAGTAAATTTTGCTGTTTGTTTAACCACAATTTTAAAAATCAAGTGTATTTTTACATACCCTTTTTAGTGTCCTTTTTTCCTTCTCTTTGCCTTATAAAGTCTGCGGGTTTGGCTTTTGGCTATGTCCAGCAAAGCCACGGACAGCAGAAAGGATTACTCAAGACTCTGCAAGTCAAGAGAGGTGAGGGGGAGACTCAGGGAAGTCTCCAGGAGCTGCTCTCAAGCTTCCGGATTTAGTAAGCATACATTTAGGGAAACATCGCACAATATATCAGTGGGTTACATGCCAGTAAGAACATATTGAAAGCTTGCAGAAAAATAAGTTAAGCATTGCTAAGACTACAAAAGAGCAGATGCAGAAAGCAGGGTGGAAAACAAGATGAGATAATCCACAGATAACCATGATCTGAGGAATTCATAAGCATAGGCAGGACCCAACCCCTAGATACACAGTAACTAGATAAGCAAAGAAGGGCTGCTGTTTTCAGCAAGGCCAGAAAGCAGTGTTCTGCTTTGCAATGAGTTCTCTATAGTCTCCTAACCCAGGACATAGCTATTTGATTTCCCACAAAAGTCCAGTGTCTTCTCAATTATGCTTTTTCCTACTCATTTTCTCCAGGTAGTACACCTTCTTTCTAACTATCCGCCCTCTAAATATCCATAGCAATTTATTAATTTATTCATTTAAGTTACAGCTATTAGGTGTCAACACTTGTCTATATTTCCCCTGTAAATTAGAAGTCAATATTTATACATAAATATATATATTTATGTATATTTGAAATTATCTAATTATGTTAGACAATTTTAAATTGTGATAAACACTATTTAAAATAGATGCAAAGAAGATAATGAAGGTGGAGAGCTCAGAGAAAGCTTTGCCTAGTTGGACAAATATATATATATAATATATACCTATAATATATACATATATATTATATATTATATACATAATATATATATAATATATAAATTATATATTACATATTATATATATATAATATATATATAAACTGCAAGTGGAAACATGCTTTGTAAATAACTGGGGAAAACTTCCATGGGATATAGAAGGAAAAAAAAAAAAGGAACCCAGGAAATTAGAACATGTGTAGGGGTTTCAAAGTCTATAATAAGACTAATGAGACAGGAATAGTTAATAAGGAATATGAAAATTAGATTTGGTCTCATGGACAGGATAGACCAATCATGATGCCCATACATTGTAAATCCTGATAAAGACTTTGGACTTTTTTTTTTTTTTTTTGGCTAACAGTGGAAGACATTGGAAAGTATATTCAAGAAAATGATACAATATATGACATACTATATATATTTTTAAGGTAAACAATAGAATGAATGGTTATATGGTAAGATTGGAAAAGATTAAAGAAGCCAGAATCGAAGAGTAGATAAAAGAGGATATACTCCATCCTCCATAGGATGAGTTTAGATGAGAGCAGAGATGTTTCTTCCAATATGTCAGGAAGACATAGATGCAGGGGAAAAAAAAAAAAAAAAAAAAGCTTTACCAGGAAGCTGATGCGAATTAACATTAAGACCAGTCTCTTGTCTCAATACATGACTGGTGCAATAATGTTTTCACATGGGCCTGTGTTTTTGGTAAATGTTTTAAATGACTTATTTCAATCTACAATTAGCTAACATGGCTTATTTTTCTCTGTCAGTGTTTTCCCCACAGTCACAATTTGCCTGTGTCAGATGGTATTGCAATGGTCACAAGCATTTTTGGTATCTATATGAACAGCAGATGGCTAAAGAACACACTGACTTTGACTTTAATGTTACATATTTATGTAGTTCACATTCATTTCTGGCTTCCAGAAATATTTCTACCCACTATGGGTATCTTGTTGCAAAAGTGATTTTACTGAACAAATGCATTGTAGAATAATGAAAATCATTTGTAACTTTGGCATTTATTCTAAACATGGGGTGTGGTAGGAAGAGATACTGAATTGACTTGGAAAACAAGGTAGAGGAAATGTTTAATGTTGCTCTATTGGAAGGATAAAATCCCAAATGTGTTTGAGAAAGACTAACGTGACATAGTATGCAAGAGGAAAATGGAACTGAATTAGTACTATTAGATTTTTAGAAATTCAATTTGGATAAGAAATTAGGAGTCTCCCTCATAAAATGAAGAAAGAAACAGGGGTACAGATTTATTAAATTATATAAACATTTCCAAACATTACATAATTTAGCAAATTATATTATTAAACTATTATAGGACAGTCTCTGTTCTGTCTCTGTGGATAAATCTATGGAGAAAATATAGCTATAGCCAAATGCTTACCTCTGGATTCCCTTAAAAAGTAGTGCCACATGGACACTTAATTACTCCTCAAATTCCCCTCAAACTCACCAATCACAGTTATATAGTATACCATCATAAACTACCAAGAGATGTAGAATGGTGTGTCCCTTCTCTGCTTCCAATAAATTACAATCTTTTGACTTCTCTAGTAATTCTCAGGGCAATAAAAGTGAAAGAAAGAAAGTAGTTCGTAGCTGTGGATCACTATATGTGTAATCGCATGGAGCTATATGATCCTTTTCTTTTAATGATGGATGACTGTCTGTAGCCCACAAATTAGACCAAGTGCCATCTATATATTTTCTAAAAGGCAACAATGACAGAATTATTTTTTTGTTCTTTGGAAAGAGAAGTGGTTTTATATTTTGGTATAGCAGAGTGATGAAGTAGAAAAAGAACATAACCCAGATTCATGAGCTCATATTTTCAGTTACTAACTATTTATGCCACTTTAGGGGAAAAAATTCATTTTTGTGAACCTCAGTTTACCAATCCGTGCAATGATGTGGTTAGATTTATGTCCTCTAAGTTTGTAGATAGTACAAAATTATACATTATCACTATACCCTGCTGGTGATATAGAATTAGTCATTACCTTTTATAAATAGGATTTCAATAAACTAAATAGACATGATTTTATAGAGATTTACTTTGACAATACTGGAAAGATGGATATAATAGTATAAGATCAATTCTTAAGTATTTTGATAAAATAACTCAATAACAATATTGTTTTCACTTCTCAAAAACAAAGATATCTTCCTATAAATGTTTTATATATTCATTGGGGACCATTCATATTCTTTATCCTAGGAGTATAGAAATAGTCTGTAGAATACACTTATATTTTCACAATGTACTTAAGAGGAAAGATGAGACCCAACGAAGGAACATAGGTACATATTCTAGGTGAGTCACCTTCTGCCCCTCACTCCAAGTGGCACACAATTGGCAGAATATCAACAACTTGGATGCAACAATTAAAAAAGGGAAAAACTGCATAGTTTTATACGATGTTTGAAAATCAATACATGCCCTTAACTCAAGTAAAATGTTTTAACACACCTTCAAATCTTATGATAACTTCACCACTCTTTCTGGAATGATGGCATAAAAATTTCTGTAGAGGCACTCCCTAGTTAAGTCACTATAATCAGTGAAAATTATAAATTACTACAATTTTCAAGTCTCTGGAAATTATCCTCAGGGATAATTTACTGTAGTAAATGAAAGAGCATTTATCAAGTAAACCTACCAAATTTTGGTAAGAACAGTGAAAATCTATGGCATCTGAGCCATGACTCAGAATGACCCACAATGACCTACAAACTCAGAATGACACAAATTTCTGCTCTTGCATGTGCAGTCTAGATCACAGGGCTTCCTACTCCCCAAGGAACTGGTCAATAACTACAGTAACTCCCCAGTGGGACATCCCACCAGCATTTTTTCTTTCCCCTCTGATTGGCAGAATCATGGCAGAAGCTCTGTGCCAAGCAAGAACAGTGGAGAAAGCTGGGATTTTCTTCTATACAGCCCCAGCTGTAAAGTCACACAGCAACTCCTCAGCTATGTTGGGCTGAGTGTATGGGGGCCCCAACTTCATTCACTGCAAGTCTGTAGGAAGGTTTGATTTCACGCATGGAGAGGGCAAGCCCAGAAGACCATGGGCTACTGCTCTTGCGAGTACTCCCACTTTTACGGTACTGGCATCATTCCAAGAAAAGTAGGCCACTGTATCTGTGTCTAGATCTGGGGTACTGGTATAGGGGTTTTGCCTGGACGATCCTCTGAAGCAGTCTCAAAAGAACTGACTGTACTTGGAACAGAGTTTGGGAAAGATCAAACTTAAGAGTACCTTATGAGACAATGGAGATTTGGGTGTAAGAAATTATAAGTAGCCTGGTTATTCCATGAGGCTACAAGCTCAACTCTACATAAACTATAAATGTACAGAGAGAACTAGGGAAAGAGATTGCTAATGACAGCCCTCCTTGGGAATACCCTTGAAAAACTAGCCTAATTTAATTTGATCAGACTGTGCAACAATTTATACCAGAGGGCATTGTCAAAAACAATAGAGAAACCGGCTGGCAATTAGTGGAGGCTAATAGCTGCATGTGATTTCAACAGGAGTGGGCCCAGTAACAGATATTTCAGACACAGATATATTCAAAGGCACCATTGTGAAAATCAGTACCATCCCAGGCTGACTGTGTGCAAGCCCAAGGCTGCGACCTTTGAAGAAAGAAATTAGAGTATGCATCCTGTTAGGAAAATACAAGCACATACAAAAGTACATCCATGCCATAAACAAATAAACAGACATCGGCAAACTCTTGGTGGAAAGGGTGGAAGAATGGGGTTAATGGTAGCGGTAGTAGCAGAAACCAGAATTATTACAATATATTATCTAAGATATTAAATCTCTAATAAAAGGTTTTGAGGGAATAAATAAGCACACAACAAACAAACAAAAGCAAGAATGGCCAATGAGGGGACCTGGCAAAGATTTCCAAAGAAATTGGACTTAACAAAGACTGCAAAATAGCTATTTCAAATTTCAAAGAACAACAACAACAAAAAAAATGGTTAAAAAGTTAAGGAAAGTCTGATGACAGTGTGTCCATGCATAGAGCATATCAATAAAATATATAGAAATAATAAAACAGATGGAAATTCTGCCGTTGAAAATCATAATAATTGATATGAAAAATTAATTAGAGGCGTTCAACTGACGGATGTATCCTGACATAGACATAATAAGCAAAAGAATAAGAAAATCTGGGGGCGCCTGGGTGGCGCAGTCGGTTAAGCGTCCGACTTCAGCCAGGTCACGATCTCGCGGTCCGTGGGTTCGCGCTCCGCGTCAGGCTCTGGGATGATGGCTCAGAGCCTGGAGCCTGTTTCCGATTCTGTGTCTCCCTCTCTCTCTGCCCCTCCCCCGTTCATGCTCTGTCTCTCTGTCCCAAAAATAAATAAACGTTGAAAAAAAAATTTAAAAAAATGTTTAAAAAAAAAAGAATAAGAAAATCTGGGGTGCCTGGTTGGCTCAATCAGTAGAGCAATGTGATTCTTGATCTTGGAGTTATAAATATGAGCCCTACAGATGGGTGTAGAGATTACTTAAAAATAAAACCTTGTAAAGAAATAAGAACATTTGTAGATAGATCAATAGAGATTATGCAGTCTGAAGAAAAGAGAGTAAAATGAAGATAAATAAACACCCCCAGAAAAATGTGGGACAATTATTTGCACCAACTTAACTGATAATGGAAGCACAAAATAGAGGAGAGAGATAAGAGAGTAACAAAAAATCACATGAAGGGGGGGGGAGGAGTCAAGATGGTGGAACAGCATGGAAGCTTTTTGTGTATCTTGCATCCATGAAATGGAGCCAGACCGACATGGAACCATCCTACACACCTAGAAAACCGATTGGAAGATTAACACAACAATCTGCACAAGCTGAACCACAGAATTCAGCAGGTACTCGACACGAAGAGCTGAACATGGGGAGCAAGAAGCCCCTAAAGGTAGGAAACCCCTTTTGTGGGTGGAGAGAGGACAGAAACTGGGTGGGGGGGGAGCATACGGGAAAAGCACCCCTTCCCAAAAGCAGGTGGAGAGAGTGGAAAATTGGAAACAGGGACTAAACTAAAAAGGGAGAAAGGAGAAAGGAGAGGGTTTAAATTCCATTAAGACTGTAAATAAGGGGAGCGCAAAGGCTGCATCTCCGCAGCTCCATACCTGGCGGTGCTCTGGTGGGAAAGGTGAATCCCCAGGAACAGAGTGGGGTCCGGGAGGTTCTTGGGCCACATGGGGAAAAGCAGTTCCACTGCTGGAAGGACATGTGGTAGACACTGTTGAAGCCACCTGGTCCCAGCAGACCTGGGAAGGCAGCCACATTCGCTGGTGCTGGGGCAAGGTTGTTGAGGGGGAAGCCTGGTGCCAGATGTGTGTTGCGATTTTCCATGGTCTCTGAAAAGCTGAGGCTACACTGTTTCGCAATTTTTTGGGGGGCGGGCTGGCACCTGGCTGCCGTCTCAGGGCACCGGCCATAGAAGGGTCCAGCAGGCGTTCCTGGGTGTAGCTGACATTCTGCCATTGCTCATTCAGCCATTGCTCAGTGAGACCCTCCCGCGGAGACGCGGAACAGGTCAAAGATGCAGTCCTTCGGAAGTAAGGGGTCGCGGAGAGCAGCCGCATCTGAGACAAAACTCGGGGAGAGGCACGCCTGGGGCCTGGCCATGGAGAGTGGAAAAGCGGGGAGTGGACGAGAGCTGAAGAAGGAGGACCGGTGTGCGATTGCTAATCCGGGAGAACAGACTGGGTGGAGCCATTTTTCACCGCTCCCGCGCATGCGCATGCGCATGGAGCATCGCAGCAATCCACCCCAGTAGGCTAGCAGCGCCATCTAGTGGAGAGCGGAGCTGTTGCACCGAGCTCTGCCCGACTGGGCTAGCTTCGCTCTTCAAGAGCACGAACCTCACCGCAGCCTTAGTTTGTGGACTATGGAGAGCTACGTGGACTGACCTCTGGGGGAGAGCGAAGCAATTTAGGTCCTGCTTCAATCTGTTAGCAGGTTCATCTATTCATTTTTTTTTCTCCCTCTGCTTCCTTTTTCTCTTTTACAATTCATTTCTTTTTCTTAAATAGAGAAAGAGAAAAAACTCATTTTTATTTTCAATTCTTATTAAAAATATCTGTCTTTAATTTTTATCACTATATTTTTTACTTTTGTGTAAATTTTGTCAAATTCTACTTTACTTCCATCGTTTTATTTTAGTCTACTTCAGTGTACTCACCTTTTCAAATTTTTAAACAATTTCCTTTTTTTCTTTTTCATTTCTTTTCTTTTTCTTGAATGCAGAAAGAGAAAAACTTCATTTTTACTTTCAGTTTCTTTTAAAAATATTTTTATTTAATTTTTATTACTATATTTTTTGCTTTTATGTAAATGTTTTCAAATTCTATCTTACTCCCATTATTTTATTTCAGTCTACTACAGTGTATTCATTTTTTCAAATTTTCAAACGATTTCTTTGTCTTTTTTTTCTTTTTTTTAAATCTTTTTTTCTTATTTTCATTTCTTTTCTTTTTTCTTAAATACAGAAAATGAAAAAAATCATATTTCTTTTTAATCTTTATTAAAAATATTTTTCTATAATTGCTTTCTACTAATTTCTCTACTTTGTGTATTTTAGTCTACTTTAGTGTATTCATTTTTTCAAATTCTCAAACGATTTCCTTTTTTTTTCTCTCCCCCCTTTTTGCTTGTTTGTTTTTTTTGTTTTGTTTTGTTTTGTTTTTGTTTCTATAATCTGTCAAACCATTTTCTACACCCAGGCCAAAACACATGTAGAATCTAGCATCATCTATTCGATTTGTGTGTGTGTGTGTGTTTAATTTTTAATTTTAATATTTTTTAAATTTTAATTGTTTAATTTCAATTTTTCTACCTCATTAATTCCTATTATGCCTTCAAAATGACAAAACGAAGGAATTCACCCCAAAAGAAAGAGCACGAAGAAACGACAGTCAGAGATTTACCAACACAGACACAAGCAAGATGTCTGAACCAGAATTTAGAATCACGATAATAAATACTAGCTGGAGTCGAAAATAGATTAGAATCCCTTTCAACAGAGATAAAAGAAGAAAAAAATAGCCAGAATGAAATTAAAAATGCTATAACTGAGCTGCAATCACGGATGGATGAAGCAGTGGCAAGGACGGACAAGGCAGAAGAGAGAATCAGCAATATACAGGACAAACTTGTAGAGAATAACGAAGCAGAAAAAAAGAGGGAGATTAAGCAAAAGACCATGATTTAAGAACTAGAGAAATCAGTGACTCATTAAAAAGGAACAACATCAGAATCAGAGGGGTCCCAGAGGAGGAAGAGAGAGAAATAGGGGCAGAAGGGTTATGTGAGCAAATCATAGCGGAAACTTTCCTAACCTGGGGAAAGACACAGACATCAAAATCCAGGAAGCTCAGAAGACTCCCAGTAAATTCAACAAAAACTGACCATCAACAAGGCATATCATAGTCAAATTCACAAAATACTCAGGCAAGGACAGAATCATGAAAGCAGCAAGGGAAAAAAAAGTTCCTAACCTACAAGGAAAGGCAGATCAGGTTTGCAGTAGACCTTTCCACAGAAACTTTGCAGGCCACAAAGGAGTGGCGGGATATATTCAGTGTGCTGAATCACAAAAATATGCAGCCAAGAATTCTTTATCCAGTAAGGCTGTCATTCAAAATAGGAGAGATAAAAAGTTTCACAGACAAACAAAAATTAAAGGAGTTTGTGACAATAAACCAGCCCTGCAAGAAATTTTAAGGGGGGCTCTCTCTGAGGGGAGAAAAGATGAAAAAATAATCTATCTATCTATCTATCTATCTATATATACCAAAAGCAACAAAAGATTAGAAAGGACCAGAGAACACCACAGGAAACTCCAACTCTACAAGCATCATAATGGCAATAATAAATTCATAACTTTCAGTACTCACTCTAAATGTCAATGGACTCAATGCTCCAATCAAAAGACATAGGGTAACAGAATGAATAAGAAAACAAGACCCATCTATATGCTGTTTACAAGATACACACTTTATAAGGACACCTACAGATTGAAAATAAGGGGATGGAGAACCATCTATCATGCTAATGGTCAACAAAAGAAAGCCGGAGTAGCCATATTACATCAGACAATCTAGACTTTAAAATAAAGACTGTATCAAGAGATGCAGAAGGGCATTATATCATAATCAATGGGTCTACAGACCAAGAAGACCTAACAATTATAAACATTTATGTGCCAAATATGGGCTCACCCAAATATATAAATCAGTTAACCACAAACATAAAGAAACTCATTGATAGTGATACCACAATAGTAGGAGACTTCAACACCCCACTCACAACAATGGACAGATCATCTAATAAAAAAATCAACAAGGAAATAATGGCTTTGAATGACACATTGGACCAGATGGACTTAACAGATATATTCAGAACATTTCATCCTGAAGCAGCAGAATATACATTCTTCTCCAGTGCACATGGAAGGTTCTCCAGAATAGACCATATACTGGGACATAAATCAGCCCTAAGTAAGTACAGAAAGATCGAGATCATACCTTGCATATTTTCAGACCACAATGCTATGAAACTCGAAATCAACCACAAGAAAAAAATTGGAAAGGTAACAAATATTTGGAGACTGAAGAACATCTTACTAAAGAATGAATGGGATAACCAAGCAGTTAAAGAAGAAATTAAAAAGTATATGGAAGTCAATGAAAATGATAGCACCACAACCCAAAACCTCTGGGATGCAGCAAAGGTGGTCATAAGAGGAAAGTATATAGCAATCCAGGCCTTCCTAAAGAAGGAAGAAAGATCGCAGATACACAACCTAACCTTATGCCTTAAGGAGCTGGAAAAAGAACAGCAAATAAAACCCAAAACCAGCAGAAGACAGGAAATAATAAAGATTAGAGCAGAAATTAATGCTACTGAAACCAACAAAAAACAGTAGAACAGACCAATGAAACCAGAAGCTGGTTCTTTGAAAGAATTAACAAAATTGATAAACCACTAGCCAGTTTGATCAAGAAGAAAAAGGATAGACCCAAATAAGTAAAATCAAGAATGAAAGAGGAGAGATCACAACAAACACAACAGAAATAAAAAAAAATAATAAGAGAATATTATGAGCAATTATATTCCAATAAAATCGGCAATCTGGAAGAAATGAACAGATTCCTAGAAACATATACACTACTAAAACTGAAACAGGAAAAAAATGGAAAATTTGAACAGACCCATAACCAGTAAGGAAATCGAATTAGTAATAAAAAATCTGCCAAAAAACAAAAGTCCAGGGGCAGATGGCTTTCCAGGGGAATTCTACCAAACATTTAAGGAAGAATTAACACCTGTTCTCTTGAAGCTGTTCCAAAAAAATAGAAATGGAAGGAAAACTTCCAAACTCTTTCTATGAGGCCAGCATTACCCAGATTCCAAAACCAGACAGAGACCCCACTAAAAAGGAGAACTATAGACCAATTTCCCTGATGAACATGGATGCAAAAATCCTCAACAAGATATTAGCCAACCGGATCCAACAATACATTAAAAAAATTATTCACCACGACCAAGTGGGATTTATACCTGGGATGCAGGGCTGGTTCAATATCCGTAAAACACCGTGATTCATCACATCAATAAAAGAAAGGACAAAAACCATATGATCCTCTCAATAGATGCAGAGAAAGCATTTGACAAAATACAACATCCTTTCTTCATAAAAACCCTCAAGAAAGTAGGGATAGAAGGATCATACCTCAAGATGATAAAAGCCATATACAAGCGACCCAAGGCAGAAAAACTGAGAGCTTTCCCCCTAAGGTTAGAAACAAGACAGGGATGTCCACTTGCCACTGTTATTCAACATAGTATTGGAAGTCTTAGCCTCTGCAATCAGAAAACACAAAGAAATAAAAGGAGGAGGTCAGACTTTCACTCTTTCCAGATGATATGATACTCTATATGGAAAACCCAAAATATTCCACCAAAAAACTGCTAGAACAGATTCATGAATTCAGCTAAGTTGCAGGATATAAAATCAATGCACAGAAATCAGTTGCATTCCTATACACCAACAATGAAGTGAGAGAAAGAGAAATCAAGAAAGCAATCGATCCCATTTACAGTTGCACCAAAACCCATAAAATACCTAGGAGTAAGTCTAACCAAAGAGGTGAAAAATCTATGCACTGAAAACTATAGAAAGCTTATGAAACAAATTGAAGAAGACACAAAGAAATGGAAAAAGATTCCATGCTCCTGTATAGGAAGAACAAATATTGTTAAAATGTCACTACTACCCAAAGCAATCTACATATTCAACGCAATCCCTATCAAAGTAACACCAGCATTCTTCACAGAGCTAGAACAAATAATCCTAAAATTTGTATGGAACCAGAAAAGACCCTGAATAGCCAAAGCCATCTTGAAAAAGAAAACCAAAGCAGAAGGCATCACAATCCAAGACTTCAAGCTATACTACAAAGCTGTAATCATCAAGACAGTATGGTACTGTCGCAAGAACACACACTCAGATCAATGGAATAGAATAGAGAACCCAGAAATGGACTCACAAACGTATGGGCAGCTAATCTTTGACAAAGCAGGAAAGAATATCCAATGGAATTAAGACAGTCTCTTCAGCACGTGGTGCTGGGAAAACTGGACAGAAACATGCAGAAGAATGAACCTGAACCACTTTCTTATACCATACACAAAAATAAGCTCAAAGTGGATGAAAGACCTCAATGTAAGACGGGAAGCCATCAAAATCCTCAAGGAGAAAGCAGGCAAAAACCTCTTAGATCTTGCCCGCAGCAATTTCTTACTCAACACATCTCCGGAGGCAAGGGAAACAAAAGCAAGCATGAACTACTGGGACCTCATCAAAATAAAAAGTTTCTGCACAGCGAAGGAAACCATCAGCAAAACTAAAAGGAACTTACAGAATGGGATAAGATATTTGCAAATGACATATCAGATAAAGGGTTAGTATCCAAAATCTACAAAGAACTTATCAAACTCAACACCCAAAAAAACCAAATAATCCAGTGAAGAAATGGGCAAAAGACATGATTAGACACTTCTCTGAAGAAGACATCCAGATGGCCAACAGACACATGAAAAAATGCTCCACATCACTCAGCATCAGAGAAATACAAATCAAAACCACAATGAGATACCACTTTACACCTGTCGGAATGGCTAACATTAACAACTCAGGCAACAACAGATGTTGGTGAGGATGCAGAGAAAGAGGATCTCTTTTGCACTGTTGGTGGGAATGCAAGCTGGTGCAGCCACTCTGGAAAACAGTATGGAGGTTTCTCAAAAAACTAAAAATAGAAATACCCTATGACCCAGAAATTGCACTACTAGGCATTTATCCACGGGATACATGTGTGCTGTTTCAAAGGGACACATGCACCCCAATGTTTAGCAGCACTCTCAACAACAGCCAAAGTATGGAAAGAGCCCAAATGTCCATCGAGGGATGAATGGATAAAGAAAATGTGGTATATATATATATATATATATATATATATATTGTGTATATATATATATACACACACAATGGAATATTACTCGGCAATCAAAAAGAATGAAATCTTGCCAGTTGCAACTATGTAGATGGAACTGGACAGTATTATGCTAAGTGAAATTAGTCAGAGAAAGACAAAAATCATATGACTTCACGCATATGAGGACTTTAAAAGACAACAGATGAACATAAGGGAAGGGAAACAAAAATAATATAAAAACATGGGAGGGGGACAAAACAGAAGAGACTCATAAATATGGAGAACAAA
>NW_024412377.1:22772089-22832687 GCF_014898765.1 Herpailurus yagouaroundi | reverse complement strand
ATCAAAAAGAATGAAATCTTGCCATTTGCAACTATGTAGATGGAATTGGACAGTATTATGCTAAGTGAAATTAGTCACAGAAAGACAAAAATCATATGACTTCACTCATATGAGGACTTTAAAAGACAAAACAGATGAACATAAGGGAAGGGAAACAAAAATAATATAAAAACATGGGAAGGGGACAAAACAGAAGAGACTCATAAATATGGAGAACAAACAGAGGGTTACTGCAGGGGTTGTGGGGGGGGGGTGGGCTAAATGGATGAGGGGCATTAAGGAATCTACTGAAATCATTGCTTCACTATATAACTAATTTGGATGTAAATTTAAAAAAATAAAAAATAAAGTTAAAAAATCATATGAAGAAATTATAGGTAAAAATGCTCCAAATTGTGATAAAAAATTTAATTTTGCACTCAAGAAACTCAATAAATGGTACTTAGGATTAATTTAAGGGTATTCTCATCTAGTCACATCATGGTAAATGCACTATTGAAAGCAAAAGACAGAGAACATTGTGAAATAGCAAGAGAAAAATAACTGTTCACATATTTGAAAACTCCAATAATATTTAAAGCCTACTTCTCATCAGAAAAATAATGAAGTACAGAAGTCAGTGGGATTACATATACATAGTGCTGAAAGAAAGAAAAAAAAATGCATATATATATATCCAGTCAAGAATGTTATCTTCAGTAAAATTCTCTTTCAAGAATAAAGGTTAAAAAGATACTTCCCCAGAAAGGAAAACAGATTTATTGCCATCAAACGGCCTTCTAAGAAATAGTAAAAAAAAAAAAAAAAAAAAAAAAAAAAAAAAAAAAAATATATATATATATATTCCACCAGAAATCAACTGACAAAAAATATTTTATTTTATTTTATTTTATTTTTTTTAATTTTTTTTTTCAACGTTTATTTATCCTTGGGACAGAGAGACAGAGCATGAACAGGGGAGGAGCAGAGAGAGAGGGAGACACAGAATCGGAAACAGGCTCCAGGCTCTGAGCCGTCAGCCCAGAGCCTGATGCGGGGCTCGAACTCACGGACCGCGAGATCGTGACCTGGCTGAAGTCGGACGCTTAACCGACTGCGCCACCCAGGCGCCCCTAAAAAAATATTTTAAGCACAAGTCACAGAACATGTTAGAGGTAATTACTAATTATAAAATATAATAGCATATGCATTCTTCCTTGCTTTCACTGTTACAAAAATTAATGCCATAAAACAATATGTAATCATGGTATTGTTTACCCTGTCACATGCAGAAATACTATGTATTTGATATAAAAAGATAATGCAGGGGCTTGGGCACAAAACTGTATTGAGAAAGGAAATGACATGAGATGGTCACTGAGATACATAGGAAACAATGAAGAGAACAATAAATGCTTAATAAAGTAATAAAACAACTCTGTAATTATGTAATTGCTTTCCTTTCCTTTCTTAACTTCCTTAAAAGATGTAAGAATGTATACTTAAAACAATGTATTTGAGGGTTCCTAACATAAATAGTGGTAACACGTACACCAATAATAGCATGAAAGGAAAAGAAGGAATTGAGCTATAAAGAGGAACATTTCTATCTTACAGGAGTTAAGTTAGTATAAATGTTTCTTTTTTGTTTTGTTTTAACTTGTTTAATGTTCATTTGTGGGGAATAAGCTTAGGAATTCCCTGAGCTTGCAGACATGGGTTAACAAGGTGTATAGGAATAGGAAACCTCAGGATGAAAGCATCCAAAATTAGGTAAACAAGATTAGGTATTCAGGGCAGAAACGTCTTCCAACTTGGTACAATAACAGAAAGCTGCTTCACAGGAAGGAAGGACCAAATTAGGTAAACAAGGCTATAGACCCAGCAGGCAAAGTTGCCCAGAGGAGAGTTAATTAGCAAAAGAAAGGTGCCTTGTTGACCCTGAGGTAGCATGCTTTGTGTTTCTTGTCCCCTAAGCCAGTTTAGGTAAACAGAGGTGGAGCCTCCTGTCTGCTGTAAAGAACCATCTGCCCAGCACCAGGATTTTGTTTTGTATTAACCCAAACCCCTAACACTGCATATCTTCAAAACCCCCTTTCCCTCACACCCATAAGTGAAAGTTCAGAATTTCATTGTCTCTTTGTGCACATCCATCCCGCTTGTAAGCCTTCTGACCCTAATAAAAAACAGAGCAAGGACCCTTGCTCCGGGGATCTTGTCTACCCCCTGGACATTAGCCTCTCTTTCATTTCAATCCTGCTTCTGCTCTCATGCTGGACAAGAGAGAACTCCAGACCCAGAGCCTATGGCATTTATTTATTCTTGAGAGAGAGAGAGAGAGAGAGAATGCAAGGAGAGGGTCAGAGAGAGATGGTAACATAGACTCTGAAGCAGGTTCCAAGCTCTGAGCTATCAGCACAGAGCCCGACGTGGGATTCAAACCCAGGAGTCAAGAGATCATGACCTGAGCCCAAGTCGTAGTCTTAACCAACTGAACCACCCACGTGCTCCAAGTTAGTATAAATTTGAGATGATCTTGGTCAGTTAAGATGTTTAATGGTAAGCCCTAGATAAACTACTCAGAAAATAACTCAGAAAAACAGAGTAAAAATAGTGATTAAAGGAGTTAAAATATTTCACTCTAAAATATTTGTTTCATGGAAAAGAAATATTAATGGAAGAACAAAGGAACAAATTAAACATGAAAATTTTCAAAATGAATTAGAATGGCATACATAATTAAAACATGTCAATAATATTTTTGAGGAAACTCCATACTGTTTTCCAAAGTGGCTGCATCAATTTGCATTCTCACCAACAGTGCAAGAAGATTCCTTTTTCTCTACATCTTCACCAACACTTTTTTTGTGTGTTTTTGCGTGTTTTTCTGACAGGTGTGAGGTGATACATCTCATTGTAGATTTAATTTGCGTTTCCCTGATGCTGAGTGCTGTTGAGCATCTTTGCATGTGTCTGTTGGCAATCTGAATGTCTTCTTTAGAAAATTGTCTGTTCATGTCTTCTGCCCATTTCTTTCTCTTTTTTATTTTTATTTTTATATTTATTTATTTATTTGTTTGTTTGTTTATTTATTTATTTATTTATTTTGTGGTTTTGGTTTTGAGTTGTAGCAGTTCTTTATGTATTTTGGATATTAACTCTTTACAGGATATGTCATTTGTAAATATCATCTCATATTCTGTAGGTTGCCTTTCTTTTTATTTTGATGAAGTCCCAACAGTTTATTTTTGTTATTTTTTTTTGTCACCTTGCCTCTGGTGACATATCTAGAAATGTTACTATGGTCCATGTCCAAGAGATTGCTGCCTACGTTCACTTCAAGGATTCTTATCGTTTCAGGTCTCACATTTAAGTCTTTAATCTACTTTGAGTTTATTTTTGTGAATGGTGAAAACAGTAGCCCAGTTTTATTCTTTTGAATGTGGCTGTCCAGTTTTTCCAACACCATTTGTCAAAGAGCCTGTATTTTTTTTACCCCCCAGGGGATATTCTTTTCTCCTTAGTTGAAGATTAATTGACCATATAATTGTGGGTTTATTTCTGGGTTTTCTGCTCTATTCCATTGATCTATGTGTCTATGTGGCATTTGTTTCCATGTAATTTTTAATTTATCTTTTTGATTTCTCCGTTGACCCATTCACTGTTTAGTAGCATGTTTTTTACCCTCTATGTGTTTGTGCTCTTCCCAAATTTTTCTTGTGGTTGATTTCTAGTTTCATAATGTTGCAGTCAGAAAAGATGTATGGTATGGCTTCATTTTTTTTTTTTTAATTTGATGAGACTTGTTTTGTGGCCTAATATATGATCTATTATTCATGTGTACTTGAAAATAATGTGTTTTCTTCTATTTTAGGTTGGGATGTTTAAAGTTGAAAATAAACCTACCTTATGGTCCAGTAATCATATCACTGGGTATCTACCCAAAAAATACAAAAACACTAACTCAAAGGGATGTATCCACCCCTGTTTGTTACAGCATTATTTACAGTATCCAAACTTTGAAAGCAGCCCAAGTGTCCAGTGATAAATGAATAAAGAAGATATGGTGTATATATACAATAGAATATTATTAAGTCATAGAAAAAAATCTTGCCATTTGCAACAATATGTATGGAGCTAGAGAGTATAATGTTAAGAAAAAAAAGTCCGTCAGAGAAAGAAAAATACCATATGATCTCACTCATAGGTAGAATTTAAGAAACAAAACAAATGAGCAAAGGAAGAAAAGAGAGAGAGAGAGAGAGAATCTAAGAAACAGACTCTTAACTATAGAGAAAAAACTGATGGTTACCAGAGGGAGGTGGGTGGGGGAATGTGAGAAATAGAGGATGGCGATTGAAGAGTACACTTAAGTTATTTGAACTTAAAACATTTAAAAAAAGAAAAGAAAAGAAACAAAGAAACTGACAAAAGGATACAAAATCCCTGGCTCAGAGAGACAGGCCATTTATTACAGAGAGAACATCCAGAGTAGTATCTTGCAAGATACCCAAGCAGTATCTTGGAGGCTGGGGGACCCTATGGGCAGTGTGATGAAGGCTGAGTGTTACTTGTGCATGCAGTGGTTACATCCCAGGAGAGAAGCCCTGACATTAGGAGGCTGAGCTTATGTGGGACTGCCAGCCCATCTACCCTTCTCAGGTCTTGAGAGAGAATACTCATCACCCTGGAATGAAAGCAAATGTCTCTGGGAAAGGGAAAGAGGGGGCTTTATAATTATTACCTTGGGATGTTTCTAGGGAAGTATGTCTTCAGAGTCCTCTGGATGAACTTTTGACTTCCAAAGCTGTTGGTTATTCAAACATGCCTTTACTGACAAGGCCCGAACCATGCATGTACATGAAAAACCCATGGAGAATTATCTCCTAGCCATTACCTATTGGCAAATTGAGGAAGGATATCTTACCATGTTGAGTTCAGCTCTGTCCTTTTTCCTGGTATCTTTTCTACTGGGAGCATTGAAACTCTACAGAAAACCTTAGTTGAAAGAGTCAAGAAGCATGCCTGATTCTGGGGTTCTGGAAGCAGGTCCAGCTGGCTCTCATACAAATTGACATCAGATCATTTGCAGTGATTAGTCATATTTCAGCTCCTCTTCCATGCCTCTGCTTTCTTACTCAAGTTTTAGGACTTTATCAAGGAAGAAGGCTAGAGCCCCCCTAAGAGATCCTACCAATTATTAGTATGGTTCTATATAGCAGTTCATACTGTAGCACCAAGTTACTGAGGCAAATTTGTTCAATATGATTGAAAAGACATAGAAGTATAATTTAGTTTAGAAAACCTTTAATTCCACATTATGAGAATAAAATGTTTTGTAATGTAAATAAGTACATTTCAGGGGGTTAAAATATTTGTTTACATGTTATTTCAACTAATTTCCAGAGCCTGCTAATTTTAAAAAGGATACAGTACTGGATAACTCTCGTATTGGTGTTTAATTCCATGTCCCTTTCTTAACTAAGTTTTTTTCTAGTCATATGGATGGTTACAGGGCCTATTAAAAAAATATGTCAATAATAACATTACATATGAATGGATTAAACAACTCAGTCAAAATACAGAGATGAACATCTTGCTTAATAAAAACAGGCTTGAACTGTATATTTTTCTACTGGAGACACAAGTTAATGATGCAAATAAGTTAAAAGTAAAAGGATGGAAAAATCTTCATCAGGCAAAGCAAAATCAGGAAGCTGGAATGATCACAGTGATGTATGACTAAATACATTTGGAAATTTTAAAAAATGTTATAGATAGGCTTATTTATTTTTAGCCATAAAAATGATTGAAGCACTGATATATGCTTCAAGATGGATGAGCCTTGAAAACAATGTTAAGTGAAAAAAGTCAGCCCCAAACAACCACGTTGGTACATTTCCATTTATATGACTTAACTAACTGTGAAATAATTTTCTTTATGCTCTTATATGTGCATTTCAGGACAAGAGCTACTAACATAGCTTTATCATAGAACACCCCCTCGTCAATTTAATCAGCACCCTATTAGCTGTATAAAAATGCCACTCATTCATAAGGATAACGCTGTACCAAATTACAAATATTTTAGTATTTTGCGCTCTAAACGTGGTAAGAAACATGAATACCAACTTAAAATCAGGAAGACTTTCTTTTCTATCTTCTCCTGGTACTTTGAAATCTTCTCAAATTAACTGGTATTTAAAAACAAAAACAACTTCTAATATATTCGTTACAAAATTTAGAGATACTTAACTCACAGATTCTGTTCTAAATTAGCTGAGTACCGGCGCTTTCTCTGAAGCACCGCATGTTGATGTGTTGCCAACGTCTTTCAATTAATTAAGTCACTAGATTTGGCTCTGTCTCCAGTGGGTTTACTGCTTATCCCAAGCAGGTGTTGATGGATTAGGACATTTCTTCCTGTTTGATTCCTGATTAAATTTGAACAAAGAACCTGACAGCTGTCATGTCTCTGTTTCCATAACTCTTTCCTCAAATAGGAAAGCACCAGCTGACCACATGAGGAAAGTGTGGAGACCCATCCTGCTCAGCTCACTTCAAAGTTAGCAAAAGGTGTGATGAAACGTATTGTTTTAGTCACCTCTTACTCACATAAAGTCCTTTTGCATTGAATGAGAACAGGACATTTTAACAAGTCTAATTTACTGTATGCAATTAAAAGTAAGGATATAGAGGCGCCTGGGTGCCTAGGTAGGTTAAGCTTCCGTCACTTGGTTTCACCTTAGGTCATAACTTCACACTTCTTGGGTTCGAGCCCCGCATGGGACTCTGTACTGACAGTGCAGAGCCTGCTTAGGGTTCTCTCTCTCCCTCTCTCTCTGCCTGCCTCTCCCCTGCTTGCATGCGTTCACACACTCTCTCAAAATAGATAAAAACAGTAAAAAAAAAAAAAGGACATAGGGGCACCTGGGTGGATCAGTCAATTAAGTGTCTGACTTTGCCACTTAATGTGTCTGATTTCACAGTTTGTGAATTCAAGCCTCCCATCTGGCTCTGTAATGACAGAGCAGAGCCTACTTGGGATTCTCTCAAAATAAATAAATAAACTTAAAAAGAATTTTAAAAAAAGAGATGAATAATGATGTTCTTTTCTTTTTATCCCTATTCTTTTATCATATTAAAAGGGCAAAATATTCTCCTCATCTCAGATTCTCACCTCCAGGATAAATATGGGTGAGGGTGAATATATATTTAATGTATACTCATAAATTGTGACTGGGTTGCACTGAATTCCGTTTGAGGCCCATTTTGTCCAGAGAACATTGCAGAAGAAAAGTTGATCTTAGATCATCATTAAAACAGAAACTTTTGCTTAGCCTTCTCTCTCTTTATAGTACTCAAATTATTTAAACATATTTTGCTTTTGCAAAGGACAATTGTTTCAGAACAACGTTCTTATGTAGTCTTTATGTTCCCTACAGATCTGCTTCTTCTTTTTTAGTGTGCAAGAATGAAATAATACCTTGTATACTAATTGTGTTTTCCTTTTGTTTCTTTTTTCCCAAAATTGATAGCATACTTTTTCTCAGGAACACTAGAAGTCTATTTATCTACCCGTCTCCCTCATGTTTCTTCTGACCAAAGAAAAGCATAGTACAACTATTGATAAAACACATGAGACAAATTATATATTTTATGTGTTCTATCTTTTTCC
This sequence comes from Herpailurus yagouaroundi, assembly GCF_014898765.1. Taxonomy (NCBI): domain Eukaryota; kingdom Metazoa; phylum Chordata; class Mammalia; order Carnivora; family Felidae; genus Herpailurus; species Herpailurus yagouaroundi. The sequence continues at coordinate 22,825,030 of NW_024412377.1, read as the reverse complement.
TTGGCTTCCCTTGCCTCCTGTATCTCCTCGTCCTTGTTGCTTTCCCAGTGTTCACTGGGTCAGTAGTGCAGATATCTGTGCACATCCACATTATCCCACCATCTGAGGCCAATACGATAAAGGTCTGGGCTGGAATTTCATTAAAACATTCCTCAGTCCGTGGGATCTGCCTTCCCCAGAAGCTGCAAAAGTGACCAGGTAACAATGTGCTCTAGTGTGTGGTCAAGGTGGTAGTGATTAACTCCTCATGGAAAAACATGAAGAGTTTCTCCAGGAGAGATAAAGGAAACAGGAAAGTCTTTTCTCATCTATTTCCTATAATGGCCAGTTTGGAGGTAGTTTTGGGTATGGCCTCTTGGAGGCATTGTAGAGTGGAAAGATACAGTTGTGCAGCAACTCACTAAAATTCTCCACAGGTTGTTATGAAGTCCCGGCATTTGCTTCTTATCTTTCTCTACCTCCGTCTCTGTTTTCCTCACTCTAACTTCTCTGCAAATGCTTCACCCAAGAAAACATTTGTAATTAAGCCTTGCCTTGGCTGCTCAGTCTTTAAGAAAACGATCCAAGGAATCTTTTTTTTCTTGCATTTGAGATAATCCTTTCATAAAATTGTGCCATGGCATATGTCAAAGAGTTACCTACCTTACTGTGATGGTCAGAGAAAGCTCAGAGGAAGCGACAGATAGGTCACTATGTAGAGCAGCTTACTCGGTAGTATTTGACATATATGCCTATGTAATAATGTATGATATCCTTAAAACCAGAACAAACGTAGATGCGGTTACAATTTGATTTTATCCCATTAACAACAGCAGTACGTTTTGTATTTTCCCACCTAAAAGAGTGAAAGAAAATAATAGAGAAAATATTATACAGCATATATGAACCATCTATTACCCAGATCATAAAATCAGAATGACTTGGATTCAAATTTCTGGATTCTTTACTTTGTTAAATTCTCCAAACCTCAGTTTTAGGTTTTGTGATTATGAAAAAATAATAGTTAGACAAACTAACTTTGCAAGGGCCAAATTAAGTCAGAAGATATGTCAAAATATAGTAAATGGGTAAATAGTACAAACTCCATTTTCTCTCCAATTTCTTATCTGGATGGTAGTTGTCTTCTTATATGATAACCATGAGAATTATCTCCTATTAGCCATTTTTGGGCTGAAGACCTTATTCCCTCTTACTTTTTATGGATTTGTTTAATTAAATCATTAATTCTTCAGCTATTTTTGATTGACTACTGCACATCTGATATGGCAGTAAGCTAAATAAATGGAAAGTCCTTTTCGTTTTGGAGCTGGTGTTCCAGAAGATGGATCCTTTTCTGCTCCTTTAATCTTTTCCAAACGACAGGATTATTTTTCCCTATCATAAAATGTGGTAAATAGCCACCTATAAATAAAACAAAAATATCCCATGTCTCTGTTCTCTAACAATCTAACGTATTTTATTTTAAGACAAGCTTCTACTGTCTGCAAATATTAGTCATTTTTCTGACCTCCATTAACCCTCTACCTACTATAATAGAGCTTCTATCCTTAACATTTCTAATAAAACTGTGTTTTCCCCAGTTTACAAATTACCACTTAGTTTCAAAACATAATGAATCCTTTTCAGTTCTTGTCTCACTTGACCTCACTGCACTATTTAATTTGCAGTCCATTAATTTATTCTTTAAAAAATGGCATCCTTAGTTTCTGTGACACTATTCTCTACTAGTTTTTTTTTTTTTTTTTTATCAGTTCCTTTGGACATTCAAATTAAATATTGGATTTCGATTTCTTTGACTTTTTCTGTTTTGCTTAAAAGCGTGTTTCTGCCCCAGGCCCTGTGATTTTTTTTCAGTGGACTACTCTTGCTCCTGGAAATCTTTTTGGTCCCTGCACACAGGTATCTCTCCATCACACCCATACCACTCCAGGGTATCTCCATCACTTCACATCCAGTGTATGACGTTTTTCTCTTTATATGTTTATAAAGACCTCTGCACTGTTAAGCAAGAGCAGAATTTTCATAGTTAGTATTATTAACTTCCTAGTTTTGAATATATTCTAGGCACTCCAGAAATGTGATTTTATGTATAATCTTAATTCAATGAATTTATGAATGGGTGATTTTACTCGCTCCCATGGCATATACTTTATTGAGTGCTGTTACTTACTCCTGGCTGCATATACCTCCTACTACTTCTGGTGACTCCTTTACCTGTGTACCATAAGACTCTTTCCTAAGGTAGTCTCATCTCATTACTCACAATGGGCCCAGCCCAGAGTTATCATTGCCAAATCTTGACAACTGTTTTTGTTGTTGTTGTTGTTGTTTTGCTAAAAATTTTTCATCTTCTCGGGGTGCCTGGATGGCTCAGTTGGTTAAGCTCCTAACTTAATTTCAGCTCAGGTCATGAGCTCATGGTTTGTGAGTTCAGTCCCACTGTGGGGCTCTGTGCTGACAGTGCACAGCCTGCTTTAGAAGCTCTCTTTCCTTCTCTCCCTCTCCCCTGTGCTCGCTCTCTCTCTCTCTCTCTCAAAATAAATAAACTTTAAAGAAATAAAATTCTTCATCTCATTTTTTTATGGGATAAAACTTTTCACTCCTTAGCAGGGAATGCAAATATTTTCACTTTCTGACCTATGCCTATAAGCTATATGTAATTTTTCTTTATTATTGTGATGGGCACTTTTAAGCATCAGCTTGCCTAGGCCATAATTTCCTAGGTGTTCAGACACAAACTTAATGTTTCTGTGCTGGTGTCTTGTAGATGGGATTAAACTCTACAATCCATTCATCATAATCAGTTTAAGGAATGTTATCCTAGATAATAAATGAACTTCATTCAATTGGTTGAAAGGCCTTACAAGTGGAGTTGAGGCTTCCTTGAGGAAGAAGAAAATCTGCCTACAGGCAGCACTTTGAGCCTGTGTCTCAGGCTCAGGCATGTCCTTCCCGATGGCAAGCCCTGAGAACTTTGGCGTCCAGCTCCCACAATTGCGTAAGCCAATTTCTTACAATAAATATCTTAGTATATATTACTTAGGATTCTGGTTCTCCAGAGAACCTTTACTGAAACAGATTTTGGTACTGATAATAGTTCTAGAGGAATAGGTTCTTAATGATGAGTCTTCTGAATTGGCTTTGTGTGACACAAAATTGATTCCTAATTTCATTAGATTTAGAGGTGCTGATTACTATAACTTTAGTGGGAAAGAGAGTACTGGTAGCCCATGGCATAATGTGGAAATAGATATACACAAAACATCACCATTGGATATTCTTAACTAAAACTTGCATGATGCAAAATTCTGGGTGACCATGTATTTGACACCTTAGAACATTTTTGTCAAACTAATGAATATGATGAGGTTGGCTTGTTGCTACTACTTGACCAGACAAGGTGGAGAAAGAAACTGAGAGCAGAGATTCAAATCTCTTGCTCAACTTCTACTACCTTGCATAAAAAATTCCCTATCTTACTTGAAAGAAATCCTTTTATCCTATAGCCACAGGGCTGAGATTTCTGAAACTAAGAATCTAATCTTAGGAGTGGCTGAATTACAATACAAATTGTATTTTTGCTTTGCTGGGTGTCTTCTGTGAAAGCAAGGACATTGACTGAGAAAGCATGAGATCTTAAAGACTGCAATCGGGACAAATGGGCAGGCAGATCCTGATAAAGCTGGGGATGATGTTGCAGAAACCTATGCCAATGGCTAGTTGGTGATGTTATATCTAGGGAAATAAAAAATGGACACTATACTAAGTTCTGGAACCACAAAACTTCTAGCTCTCATGAACAGAAGACTAACTTAAATATTCCAAACAAATTTATAGTGTTAATCTTTCCCAGTCTCTCCAAAGGGAATCACAGCCATTTTGGGGATGACTATGCATTTGGGGAAAGTGAAATAGATTTTTCAGTGATTATTGGATGACAGTTCTGAACTGGCTCTAATTCAGAAGAGTCAATACATTACTGTGATCCACGAAACAGAGTAAAGGTTTATAGAAGTCAGAGGATTCGTGAAGTTTTACCTCACATCCCCAAGACCATCACATGATTATTTCCCCAATTCCAGAATGCATAACTGGAATACATATGCTCAGCAACTGGCCAGATCCTCACATTGGTTTCCAGATGGTAAGAAGGGCTGTGATGGTATGAAATAGAAGTAGAATCCCTCACGACTGTCTCTATATACAAAGCAACACTGCTTTCCTGGGTGGATTGTAGTTCATTAAAGACTAACAATGCAGTAGTGATGATTCCCACAATATCCCCACTTAACTTGCCTATTTAGTCTGTGCTGAAAAAAATGGATCTCGAAGTTTACAGTGGACTGCTTATCCAGACTCTCAGATGCAGCTGGTTGTCCAGGTTTGATGTTGTTGCTTGAGGAAATTAACACATCCCCAGCTACTGACAGGTAGCATTTCATTCAGTGTTATTCTCTGTCTCTCTGTCTCTGTCTCTCTCTGACTGTCCTCCCTTGGAGTTACATCACCTCTCCAGCCTTATCTAACAATTTCGTCCACAGGGATCTTGATTACCTTTCCCACCCAGGAGACACCACACCTGTCCAGTTCATCGATGGTATTATGTTGATTTGGTTTAGTGAGCAGAAAGTAGTAATCACCTCCAGACATATTCATAAGATGTTTGTGTACAAAAGATGAAAAACAGATCGTATTAAAATTCAAGGTCTTTTCACCTCCACAAAATTTGTTGGGATCCAGTGGTGTGGACGGTGTTGAGACACATAACCTGTTTTAAAGCAAAGGAGAAATTGTTGTACTCCTAGTGCAAAATCTTTGGGTTTTGGAGGCAACATATTTCTCATTTGGATGTTTATTCTGCTCCATTTACTGAGTGACCTGGAAAGCTGTTAGCTTTGAGTGGGGCCCAGAAAGGGATGAGGATCTGCAACAGGCTTAGACGGGCTGGCCTGTAACATACTTTCCTAGTTGGCCCTAGGATACGGCAGATCTAATGATGCTTGAAGTGTCAGTGGTAGATAGATCTGCTGTTGGGAGCCCATGGCGGCCCTGGTGGCTGCATCACAGCTGAGAAACAGGTCTTAGCTTCATCTGGGCCTTAACAGGGACTGAAAGTTAAGTCGCTTATTACGAACAGCGTGTTGTCGGATGAAACAAGTCGTAAATACGAGTGTGCACAGCAATACTTCATTAAGAAATAGAAGTGCTAGATAAGAGATAAGGTTCCAGCTGGCCTTGAGGCACAAATAACTTGCTATAGAAAGTGGAAAACATATCAGGGCCTCCTACTTCTGGTATATTAACTCATCTCTCTCAGACTGTACCTATGGCTTCATTAGGGATTCCCTGTGGCAGAAACCTGGAGTCTGGTTTACAGGTAGTTCTGAGTGATAAGTGGGCACTCCCCGGGAGTGGGTGGCTACAATGCTACAGCCTGTTTATTCAATGTCCCCGGAAGACCCAGGGGGAAGGGAAAGCCTCACTGTGGGCAGAAACCCCTGCGTAACTGAAGAAATCCATAACACCTCATGCAAGTTTCCTCACCTATGAGGAGAATAAAAACAATATTCACTGCATGAACAGTTTTGGAAAATTATTTGAAATGACACATATAAGGCATTTAAAATGTGTTTTGCATTTAAGCGTGTGATGCGTTTGCTATAACTATGTATCATCATTTCGTGGTGGTCTTCTATTCTTCTTAAATCATGTATATCAATATTGTCAAAAATCTCCAGTTTAAGAACTATTTAGATACTGACAGAAGGAGCTTGTTCACAAGCTTGTTTACAAGTTCACAAGTGGTAGATGGAACTGACCATTCAGATTTCACACTAGGGGGTGCTAAACTGAAACCGTTACATAAATGGTAGCCAGATATCTGTGATTCGTAAAACTGAATAACATAATTGACTGAGAAATTTACCGTTGTAGAAGTTCACTTGGAAAAGAAATAGACAAGAGTCTAATTGGATTTGGTATTTATAATAATAAATGATTCGCCAACTTTCGGTTTTGTTTTGTTCTGGATGTGCAAAACATGTTATCTATAGCAGAAAAAAAGTGTCACAAAAAAAAGAGAGAGAGAAAAACAAATGTAAAGAATAAGCGCTTGAAGGTTTGAATTAAATCAATAAAAGATAACTTAAAACTGACATCCTTTTAAAATACCATTAGAAACAAGAATTCACAACAAGAGTTAGAAATGTCATCTGCAAAGAAGGGATTTCTGTGCTCTTGTCAAAGTAACAAAAGGCCTAAAATATTGTTTTGAGTACATTCAATCTTTTCATATTTAAAAATATCTCAATGGTGAAAAATTACTATTATTCTAATTTAAAAGCATATTACACATATACCTTTTATACTTTTCATATCATGGGTAACCCACAGGCATTTTGCATATCTCTGTAGATTTTGACAGGCATTGTGAATAGCTGAAAATTATCTGCTGAGGTGTGAGGAACTTCCAAAAAACTTTTCCCTGAAAGAGGGACATGTGGAAAGAATGCATTCTCTTCTACGGATTCAGATTTTCTTGTGTGAGACCGAATGTTTAAAATGGCTTGTCCATTTTATGAACCAAACCTGAGAACAAAAGCACGCCGAGGTTGGAAAAGTTAGTATAATCTGTTCCTTGATGATATTTTTTGAGCTCCTTAGTTAATTTAACTCTAAATTACCTTCTGTTTCAATATTTTTAATTAAAATAATACATTTGCCTTATTTGAATATATTTCTAGATATTTTTATTTTCCTGTTAATTGACCAAAAGTATCCTAAGTAACACATACTCCAGAGACGTCCAAATCTGGATATTCTAACTCATCTCCAAGCTGTCATTATGCTTGTGATCTAGAACAGAGGATATTTCAGGACATTGGCCAACAACCTCAGAGGAATCAGGTAAGGAGAAAGGGCAGTAATTTTGTGTCAATGTGCAAAATACCAAATTCCATGGAGCTTTCTGGGATTTGATGGGTGGATTCTTCAGAACTTTGCTTTCAGAAATATACCAATGGAGACTAACGGGGCAAAACTGATGATAAATCTTCCTTATTTAAAAATTATGATGCCGAGTCTGTTGAGCATCCGACCCTTGGTTTCGGCTCAGGTCATGAGCTCACGGTCCCTGGGATCGAGCTCCACATGGGGCTCCATGATGTTAGCATTGGGCCTGTTTGGGATTCTCTCTGCCCCTCCCTCGGTCTCTCTCTCTCTCTCTCTCTCTGTGTGTCTCTCTCTCAAAATAAATAAATGCACTTTAAAAAAAAATAAAAAATAAAAAAAATAAAAAAATAAAAAAATAAAAATTATGATGCCATAGAAAGGAAGTACAGTTATGAAGTGGGTACGGCTAACTCTGTTTTATAGAAAATGATGTCATAGTTTGCCTGATCAGACACGCATATAAGACAAGGATGTGAGCTTATTCTTGTATGAAAAAGCAAAGGACTGTCCATGGGAGCTTTAAATGACAAAAAATACACTTGTGCCAGTTGTGGGCACCTTCCAACATTCTGAAAAATCAGATTTCTGCCAAACACCACAGCCTGAGACCGAGCATCTGAGCATGGGAGATGGTCACCCACAATCCCACAGTGAGAGAGAGAGAGAAGAAACATTGGCTCAGTCGTGATCATGTGACATTCAGCGTCACATACTACTCATATTGCAGAACGTCGCTCGTTTATCAAGTTAAAACTTATTAGAAATGTTTGCTTGTCTTGTGGAACACTCGTGGAACAAGTTATTCACAATCCAAGGTTTTACTGCATTGTTAAAATGTTTATACTACCCAAACCCATCTACACATGTAACGCAATTCCTATCAAAATACCACCAGCATTTTTCACAGAACTAGAACAAACAATCTTAAATTTATATGGGACCACAAAAGACCCCAAACAATCAAAGCAATCTTGAAAAAGAAAAGCAAAGCTGGAGGCATCACGATTCTGGACTTCCAGCTATATTATAAAGCTGTAATCATCAAGACAGATGGAACTGGCACAAAATCAAACACAGAATAGAAAACCCAGAAATGGACCCACAATATATGGTCAACTAATCTTTGACAAAGCAGGAAAGAATGTGCAATGGTAAAAAGAGAGTCTTTTTAACAAACGGCATTGAGAAAACTGGAGAGCACCATGCAGAAGAATGAAACTGGTCCACTGTCTTATACTATATATAAAAATAAATGCAAAATGGATAAAAGACCTCAATATGAAAAAGGAAACCTTTAAAATTCTAGAGGAGAGCACAGACAGCAACCTCTTTGACCTCGGCCACAGCAACTTCTTACTTTGCATGTTTCTGGAGGCAAGGAAAACAAAATAAAAAATGAACTATTGGGACTTCAGATTGAAAGCTTCTGGACAGCAGAGAAAACAATCAACAAAACTAAAAGATAACCTAGAGAATGGGAAAAGATATTTGCAAATGACATATGCGATAAAGGGTTAGTATCCAACATCTATAAAGAACTTCTCAAACTCAGCACCCCAAAAACCAAATAACCCAGTGAAGAAATGGACAGAAGATATGAATAGACATTTTTCCAAAGAAGACAGCCAGATGGCTAACCGACACATGAAAAGATGCTCAACATCACTCATCATCAGAGAAATACAAATCAAAGCCACTCTAAGATACCACCTCACACACATCAGAATGGCTAAAATTAACAACACAGTAAACAACAGAGGATGTTGTGAGGATGCAGAGAAAGGGGAACCTTTTTGCACTGTTGATGGGAATGAAAAATGGTGCAGCCACTCTGGAAAACTGTGGAGGTTTCTCAAAAAGTTAAATCTAGAACTACCTTACGACCCACCATTTGCCTTACAAGGGAGTTACCCAAAGGATACAAAAATACTGATTCAAAGGGCCATGTGCACCCCGATGTTTATACCAGCATACAAAGAATAGCCAAATTATGGAAAGAGCCCTGATGTCCACACACACACACACACACACACACACACACACACACACACACTGGTGGAATATTACTCAGCCATCAAAAAGAATGCAATCTTGCCATTTGGAATGATGTGAATGGAGCCACAGTGTATTATTCTAAGTGAAATCAGTCAGTTAGAGAAAGACAAATGTCACATGATTTCACTCATATATGGAATTTAAGGAACAAAACAGATGAACATAGGGGAAAGGGAGAAAAGAAGGAGGAAAACCATGAGACTCTTAACTATAGAGAAAATACTGGAATTCCTGGAGGGGACGTGGGCAGGGAATGGGCTAAATGGGTGATGGGTATTAAGGAGGGCACTTGTTGTGATGAACACTGGGTGTTAGATGTAAGTGATGAATCATTAAATTCTACTCCTGAAACAAACAATAATAATAATAATTTAATTAATTAAATACATATTAACTAAATTTAATAAATAACAATAATTATTATTATTAAAAACTCAGTAAAATATTTTGGTATTTGAGACAATTCAGTTTTTTTGTTTTTGTTTTTGTTTTACTGTAGCATTTTACAACAGAATTGAGTCAAATTAAAAGTGCTTCTTGCCAGTTTCTACTTCTGGAACATAACATAAAACCTTCTTTCTTTCACAATACTTCCAGGATTTACTTCATTTTCCTTGAAACCTAAACGTACTTTTCCCCAGAATATCTTCTTTCAAAGTATACACTTATGCTATGTGTAGTATACTGCTTTCCTGACCAACTATAGTTAACATGCTTCCTTTTTGTAGGTTGATTCATGTGCTTGGTTTATTCATCCGTAAGCACAGACAGCTCTTTCCAGGTTTGCAATCATGAAACAGTAACATGAATAATTTTTTTTTCTAGGCTCTTCTCATTTACTATGACATGTGGTAAGACCAGTCCGTATCTCCAAAAACTTCCAACATGGCTGCAGATAATATAGCTTTTCAAAACCTTCTCCTTTGATTCCTACATCATGTTAAACATTGCAAGTGATACAATAGTTAAATTTCCATGTCATCTTTAAATTTTGTTTGAATGATTCTGTCTAAATTATAGTGTTCATTTACATATGAGGGCCCTGCCATTCCCTCTCTTGTGTACTGTTCCCAGGTGGAAACAGTTTATTTTTGTTTTAGGGGTGTGTTTCAGAAATGGATATTTAACAAATTTTCATTTATTGTCCTATTTTTCCTACAAATATGTCTTGTTATAAATAAAGGTCTAACTTCTTAAAATACACTGTGGCCTTTTTGGGAATTTAAAGATTGGACTATAACCATTTTTGTCCTGTGGGTTTTCAAATAATAAAATATTTGTATATATGTGGTATGTGTCTGGTATAATCATATACTAAAAATAGATTCAATGTAATTTTGATTATAATGTATATTTAACCAAGATATTATAAAAAACACAATCTTACTACCTTTTTTCTGAAGTCATACCTTAATTTGGATTTGGCATAACAAACATTTAAACAGCATAGTCCATCTGAGAGATAGTGTGGTGCAGGATACCTATATATTAAAAAAGGATGTTAATTTAGCATTTTTTTAATTTTGGAGAGAGAGAGTGCACATGAGTGGAGGATAGGGAAAAAGGGAGAGAGAGAGAGAGAGAGAGAGAGAGAGAGAGAGAGAGAGAGAGAGAATCTTAAGTAGGCTCCACACTGAGCATGGATATCAATATGTGATCTGAGCCAAAATCAAGAGTCAGACGCTCAACTGACTGAGCCATCCAGGAGCCCCTCAAGTGATTTTCATTGAAATTCTTAATTGATGTGAGCTCATCATGTGATTATAAAGAGGATATATAATTACAGAGAGAAAATATTGCTTGGGAAAATAATTAAACTTTTACATCATGGAAGAATAATAAGCCTATCTTATTTTTAGAATTTACTCTACATTGCACAATTATCTGAAAAACTGAAATGTCAATGTATCAATGGGAATAGAATATAACGACAAATAATCTTATATAATATAAATGTATAATCATACAAATTATTATAACCTGTTGTGTCATTTTAAATTTTGTTTTGTATTTTGATTCAGTATGATATATATGAGACAGAGAAATGGATAGTAAACATAAATAACCTAATTTTCTCCACTGACTTTTGTGTCTGTGTGGTTCACGTTGTAGTAATATTTGATATTAATTTGAAAATACCTAATTCCCTAGAGATAAATATATGGTCTCCAGAATGAAAAGTTACCAATATCTACCATTGTGAATGATAATAATTTCTAATCATGCCTTTCAAAATACTCGAGTTGTTGTCTGAATAATGAGGTAGAAAAATTTATGGAATTCTCTAACCAAGTAAATGACAAAAGTAGGGTTATTGTATAAAGAAGAGTGGAGAATAAGAGATGTTCTAACAGATTGTTTCAACAACTTCTTCTCCTCTATATTGTAGTGAAAATAAATGAAGCCTGTCACTTTAAACAAAACGTGACACACCCACACACACACATACACTTCTACCTAGAAACTGGGCTTCAAAATTATTTTCACACTCAATCAAACTTATTCAAATCTGTTTATTTATTTAAGTAATCATAAACTACCTGACCTGTGAAGTTGGTAGAGAATTCAATATAACAAAAAATACAAGTTACAAGCTTCTTTTCTGTTATTTTGAAAGTAGTTTGGGGGCGCCTGGGTGGCGCAGTCGGTTGAGCGTCCGACTTCAGCCAGGTCACGATCTCACGGTAGGTGAGTTCGAGCCCCGCGTCAGGCTCAGGGCTGATGGCTCAGAGCCTGGGGCCTGTTTCTGATTCTGTGTCTCCCTCTCTCTCTGCCCCTCCCCCGTTCATGCTCTGTCTCTCTCTGTCCCAAAAATAAATAAATGTTGAAAAAAAAATTAAAAAAAAAAAAAAAGTAGTTTGAACATTTTAATTTCTTCAGTGAGGAGGTATAGGTTCCAAATTCCAAATGAATTAGTATTTAGAAAATCGTTTATTATTCAATACCATAATTAATACGTGCAACAATGACCACGTATTATAAGTATTATACTTAATGCTGTAATGAATTATACATGCTAATTTATTATTTTACTTTCCTAGTTGTTAGAAGAAACGCAGTGTAGCAAAGAACTTATTCTCTCAATCTGCTTTTTCTTGGAAACAAATGTTTATTCAGCACTCATTCACAATTCACCCTTTTCACAAGAGCAAAATAATTATTTTTTAATGTTTAATTTTATTTTTGAGAGAGAGAGAGAGAGAGAGAGAGGGAGTGTAAGTGGGGGAGGGGCAGAAAGAGAGAGGGAGACACAGAATCTGAGGCAGGCTCCAGGCTCCTAGCTATCAGCACAGAGCCTGACACAGAGCTCGAACTCAGAGCCTCATGAACGTAAGCCTCATGAATAGTCATGAACCGTGAGATCATGACCTGAGCCAAAGTCGGACACTCAACCAACTGAGCCACCCAGATATCTTGCAAAATGCTTCATTATTATACTAAACTAATATACTAAGTGTTCAAATAATATCGCTCAATAATTATATTAACAAAATTGTGAGTGGTTTCTCTGTGTCATGCTTTATTAAAATGTATACATATGTTCAAAATACTTTATTGCACTCATTAAAATTAATTATTTGTATTTTCACAGCAAATATTTCCCCATTTAATGGTTTCATTTATATGTGAGATCCTTTTATCAATGTACTTATGATCTGCAGCAATTATTTTTTCTTTCCTAGTCTTATGAATTTTATTATACTGTGTTCCTTTGTCTCAGTCTTTCATGCCACAAAAATAGTAATTATTCTTGTAATTCCTCTTCACCTTCCATCATTCAATTACCCAATTGCCAGTTCTGATTCCAAAATTATATAGGATGCTTGTACTTTTCTCTACTATTCCTCTACTATTACACTAGTCAGAGAAACCATTATCCCTTACTTGGGCACATTTAAAACCCAATTTTCTCCATTCTTGTAATCATCCAATCTTATTGGATAAGCTTTATATCCTTACGCCAAAACCCAGTGTGTCTTCCCAGTCAGATTTGGCCCTTCTCAGGCATCCATATCTCTCATAGATACACAGAATAACAGTATTTCAGGCAAGCAAGCCTGTATATAGTAAGATACAAGTAAGTAAGCAAGCGTGTATATTGTATGACTCATTTGTGAATAGAATTCATGTGCTTTATGATAATGCAAACACTCAATATTGACCTCACCAATATAATGACCTATTTATTTTTGGAGGATGGTAGATGGGAAATGTGTGTTTATGTGTTGGGGCTCAGGGAAAGAAAGAAAGTTAAATCTTCAGCCTCCATGGTGGGAAGTCAATAGAAAATGCCTGAAGGATCAGTCAAACACAGTCTCTGGAGATATGGAAGTATATCACAAAAACTCAGTTAACAGATTTGGAAAAAGTTACCTGGGGAAGAAAAAATGAGGAAGGGAAATGGAGGGAGTACATTGACTGCTTTTTTTCTTAACGAACCTTATACAACTGGTACACAACTTTGACAAATTCAATAATTATAATGATTGAAATCAAAAGGCGCGGAAAATAACATCACCATCTCTCTATAAAACCGTGAGCTATGTGCCATTTTCCGTAACAGATGTGTCATAGTCAATCAAAGTAACAATTATCAGGACACTAATTGGAACAAAGGCGAATAAAATAAACTTTATCTTGCAACTAATTCATATGTGTAATGAAAAAATGATTATTCAGTGAGAAATGCAGTTGATAAATCAGAGAACTGAATATTCTTGTAAATTCTTTGATGATACATGTATATTGTATTTGGCCTGAAGTGGTGTTAATAAGACCACTAGAGAAATGCAGTGCGGAGAATTTCCTTTTAAGTATCAAGTGAATTAACATTTAATCTTTTTGATTTAGTCGATTCTCTCCTTTGTTCTTTTCACAAAATAAGTTAATTTGTCTCAAATAAAGCTTAATGTATTTTTATAGAGTGAAGATTTGTTTTTGGAATATGTGTTTCTCCTGCTCTGTCCTTTGGAATATATTAGATGGAAATTTTCATTTGACACTCCGTTTCGAACATCAAAGAATGTGTGCCAAAGCATTTGGGGAGCTACATATTAATCAGCAACTTAATAAGAGAATGTTAAGATTGCTTGTTGGTTGCAAAACTGACTAATATTTCACAGGGCAATAAACTTGGGGTTATCCTTTTCCCAGAAATAAATAATCTGCACCTTCACCAGATAAAAACATAAAAAGTAACATGTGATCTCCTTAAATTGGATTCCTTTAATTAATTGTTTTACCATCATTGAATGGGATTTCTACTATTACAGAGGAGGGAGCTTAGCCATTTGCCTCTTCATTTTGCATGCATTTCTACTTTCCATCAGAAAGCCCTTTCGCACCATGTTGGACTGGGTGCATTTCCTGTATGCCGTATTCTGAACTATCTATGCTCTGCAGTTAAGAAACCTAGAAAAGCCTTTTCCAGACTAAGAAGGCCTTCTTTCTCAGAATAGGATGACTGAATAGTTTCATCAAGGTATGTTTTTTTTTTTTTTCTTTTTGCATTTCTGTAGTCCTAATCTTCCCTCAGAAAAAAATGAAAGCATCATGCTCCTTTGGACAAGGGACACATACAAGAACATATAAAAAAATAAACCATTGTTATAGCTAAATATTAAATGTCTTATATAATTTCAGTTCCATGTATGTAATCCTTAGCATCACTATTAGTTAAGAGTTATTCCCATTTCACGGATGAGGAAACATGGGATAATGAAGGTAGAGTACTTGGCCCAAATCATGAAGAATCCAAATGTAAAGGAAGTGTTCCAAATATCTCTAACATAAAGTTCCTATTCCCAACAGACTACACTTATTTTCAAAGGACCTCTTGATTCAGATCTTAAATGTGACTGACATGTAATTGACAAAAAACACGTCTAGTCTTCTTTTAATTTTTAACTAATACTTTCTGACCTAGAAGATCCATATGTTTTATGAAAGACTAAATAAACAACAAAGTCAATCAAACCCAACAGTGAAAAAATAATAAAATCTTCACAGAGTGTAGAAAACTTTATACCTAATATCCCTTATTTCTAAGTGTTTATATTCTAGTAACATATTCAATAATCGTATTCTCAACAATTCTATAAATGTTTTTAGAAAATTTGAGTTACAAAATAAATGGGCTGGCTTTCTTTCATTATTTGAAGTTATCATATGAATTATTATTTTTTACATGTTTATTTATTTATTTTGAGAGAGAGAGTGCACGAGCAGGGGAGAGGCAGAGAGAGAGGGAGGCAATCCCAAGCAAGTTCTGTGTGGTCAGTGCAGAGCCTAATGCGGGGCTCGAACTCGTAAACTATGAGATGAGCTGAAACCAAGAGTCAGATGACTAACTGACTGAGCCACCCAGGCGCCCCATCACATGACTTATTTAAACTGAAGTTTTCCTTAAGCTGGTAATAGAAAATATTGATATTTTCTATTTAAATATGTGATCAATAGTCTCAATACACCTATAGAATGAATCACACAGATTTCAAAACTACTTATTAAAACATTGTAGTATGTATATTGACAATTTGATAGGTGATCTATCTTAAGTATAGCAAAATGTACACCTAAATACTAACAAATTCAATTTAGTATAATAAATTCAATTTAACAATGTTTTAATATTGTTTCAGTGCTAATAATGTGTGTGGTCTCTAAGGGGTCCTTTAATTAATAGAATTCCTCCTCTGCACCCGGTTTCTCAATAACCAAAAACGGCAACTAAATAACAGATGGAAGTCCAGACATTCGTTTTAGAGAGCATGGCTTAGTGTGGAACCAAATGGGTCAACTAAGTGAGCTCCAGAATTGGCAGATATGCCTCATTCCTAGACTGTACTGTACTTAGACTAACACCTTGTGTAAACAGTGTTGAAGAAAGGAGGAGTGAAGGAGAACACATGCTAATTGTGTATAAACCAACCCCACATTTGCAGATTTACTGATAAATTCTGTCTATATATTCCCAAAGGCAGTGCAGGGGGCTCATATTAGGCTTAGGAAAAGTTTCTTTTTCTGGAAGGAAATCAGAAACAGTGACAGTGCATTTCCCTTTAGTTATTTATTGTGCATTTCCCATTATTTATTTATTGATTTAAATTTTTATAACTATAAGCATTGCTATCTGCATGCCATATTCTTTACCACAGCTGGAGATTGGGAAGACTCTGGCAAGACAGGTAGGCAAAGCCAAACTTCATTTAAAAAATAATGTAAGGTAAACCCATAAACGACACTGTTTAACCCCCCACCAAAAAAACCCCACAAATATAATTGCAAAGAGCTATGAATTAGGACAGTATCCTAGAGTCCTTAATATGAATTTCTCTTGTTATAAAAGAAATCTTTGCTTGAGATATTTTTCTTCAAGTGGATTGAAGATTACATGTAAAAAACTCATTTTTTAAAAAATAAATGGGTTAATATGTTTAATAGGACTGTCAGGAAGTACTAAAACAATCACTACAAAAACATTCAAGTATTGTTTAATAAAGACAAATTATTGAAGAGTCATTGTTGCTTATTCTTAAATTTCTGATGTATTTTCTCTAATGTGATGTTAGTTCTTCCATTGGCATGGAGTTTCCTCATTCAAAGAGTCCAGAGTTGCGATGTGCATATCATGACCTCATTCTGTAGGTGTTAATAGTCTTTCTGATTTTACAGAGAGTGAATTCAGATTTAGATGTAAACTAGTCTTATAAATATTACATTTGAAATACTTGGTTATAAATTGTCACAGTTTATTATCACTTAACTACCAGGATTGTTGACGAGGGGTTTTTCGTGCAATTCTCTGGTGTTGTGATAACTTCATACCTGAACTGTTACAAATTCTGACTTCTAGCTTTTTGTGGATTGTGCCCAATTGAATTTTCCATCTTGGCAAATACAGGGTTTTACCAACTGCCCCTGTATTCCTCAAGACTAAGAAAAATGAAGCTCAAATTCACTCCATTTGCAAATACCTTTAAAAAAAGTCAGATTTGGAATTTTTAATTTTATTAGTTTTGATATGTAAATATTTTACAAAAATATTTTGCCATTTCATTGTTTGCATTTAAAGGAATGTAAGACATATTTTTATTTTTCATTTTTTCCCCGCTTGGTTTTCCAGTAAGAACATCAATAAAGGTACTAAATCTATTCATCAGATGGAAATCCTTAATTTTTAAAAATTATGATTACAGAGTTGTTAAAATTTTACTTTTCAACATCACAGCCTCTAGTAAATTACTCCCCTCGTATCAGTGATGTCTTTTTTTTTAATGTTTATTTTTGAGAGACAGAGAGAGAGGCAGAGTGTGAGCAGAGGGGCAGACACAGAATCTGAAGCAGGCTCCAGGCTCTGAACTATCAGCACAGAGCCTTATGCAGGGCTCAAACTCAGGAACCGTGAGATCATGACCTGGGCCAAAGTCAGACGCTTAACCAACTGGGCCACTGATATAGGCGTCCCATATCAATGATGTTTAAAAAAAAAAAATTAAATGTTTATTTTTGAGAGAGACAGAGACAGAATTCGAGTGGGTTAGGGGCAGAGAGAGGGGGAGACACAGAATCCAAAGCAGGCTCCAGGCTCTGAGCTGTCAACACAGAGCCCGACCTGGAGCTTGAACTCATAAGCTGTGAGATCATGACCCCAGCCGAAATCAGAAACTCAACCGACTGAGCCACCCAGGCGCCCTAATCATGTTTTAAATGTAATTATTAAATGCCTATTTTGTATTATAATGAAAGGGAGGAATTTGCTCTGTACTTCTTTAATTGCCCTCGCAAATGAAGGAAATACAGTTATTTGTCTCTCTCTTTCACACCAAAGTCATAGGAATCATATTCAGACTGTTATTTTGGTGCTGTCAGTGATACCTCCCAGTTTTCATGCTCTTTGGGAAATCACCTCACACTATGGCCTTGATCACTTGACTTCTTTTGGTCAATGGAGCACGAACAAGTATGGTGGAAGGAGAAGTCACTGGGGCTCTCGCATTAGGGCTTGTCTCCTGGAAGTGTTCTTTCTTGGAACTTAATTGTGATGTTATAAGGAAGAGCAAGCTATCACAGGCAGGTGTGGCCAGTCCCCCAGCTGAGCTGCTGTACTCAACACCAACTTGCCAGCAAAGTGGCAAGAGGTTGCTTCAGCCCAGATCAACTGCACCAGCTGAAGATAAGTACATTAGGGATGGACTATCCCCACCAGGCACAATCCACTTGCAAAACCCTAAGCCTTTAAGATCTTGGATGAGTTTGTTCTATTGGAGACTGATCACTGATTACATTGTTGGCAAACATAGGATATGAATTTCACAGATGAATCATTATGCATTAACAAAAAGTGTCAAAACCTTTAGGAACATTGGAAAGTCCTGACACAAATGAGCATGGACTTTTGTAACTGACAACAAGCATTCTTTTGATAGCATAGTCCTTCCTAAGTACCTTAGGCAATTCATTTAATTTTTCTTAATGTCATTTCTATCATCCATAAAATGGAAAAATAATAATAAAATTAAATTGCATGGAAATTGTGGGGATTCAATAAAATAACATGTGAAAATTAACCTCTCCAAATCTTTGACACATGGATGGCAGTTAATAAATAAGAGCTATTATTATTATTATTATTATTATTATTATTTTGTTACATTCAGAAATATCATTTTAGTGCGGCAAATACATCCACTCTTCTTCATATATTTTCTTGGCTCCTTATCTTAAAACTTCTTGAGGAGAGATGAGCACTGGGTGTTGTATGGAAATCAATTTCACAATAAATTTCATATTAAAAAAAACTGTATTACTGCATAATATTCACAAGTAATGCTTATTACTACTAATAAGCAGAGATATACTGCTTCTTTAGTTACAAATATAAAATTTCCCCTTTTGTTTTTGATCCATTCTTTTCAGATTTTCTCTAATATTTCTTCCAAATTTCTATCCCAGGTCTACATAGAAAACAATAGATTGATGTTTTATTGGGAGAATAATTTTGTATTTACTTTTGTCTTTTATTGCTAAACTTTTCTTGTCACTGGGCACTATAATTCTCTTTTTTCTTTTTTTATCTATTCACATAAATGATACCATAATTTCTGTCTTAATAAAACATTCAATGCTTACAAATACATACTCTGACATCCTTCACATTCAACTAAACCATAAATTGGGCACGTTAGCAAAGATAACTCTTGGGAGTTTTTTGTCAGATATTTCCATTACTGAAAATAATTTCCTAGGTTTTACACTTGACATCTGTCTGTGCCTAACTTCAGTAATTCTGTATTATGGAAGAGATTACTGGGAGCCACTTGAGTTTCTTCTACAGGTGGCAAAAGATGGCTTAACAGTTTTAAAACACCCAATTTGTGGTACTACATTGTTGAGGAACAAACACATCTCTTAATTGAAAATTGACAGCTTTGGCATTAGATTGAACTAATCATTACATTCACACTGGTCTCCATTTCCTGAAGCTCTATTAAGTCATTAAGATGCCAGGACAATTTTCTCCACAGGTGTGGAAAACCAGATCCTTGCCTATGGCAGACTTAATTAAGATAACAGTGGGATAGTTACATTTAAAAGGGAGAAATCAAAGACATGATAACATTTCTCAAAGTGCCCCAAATGAGAAGAGTAGTTGGGGAGGGGCCTAATTTTTGTTATCTTATTTCAATTGTGTTGCAAACAGATTATCTATTTTGTAGATGTGTGCTAAATCTGTAACCAAATCATGATTAAAAGAAATTAATCATAACTTTTAAATGACATACTTATTGAGGTTGTATTTAACTTATTTTACACGTAGAGTTTATGGTTTTACTGAGAGCTTGTCAATACCAATTATATATATTTGCTATTGCTTTTGCTTTCCCCCAGTAAATGGTCTACTTTTCTCTCTTACTCCCATGGTTTGACATAGTCATTTTCAGAACAAAGTTTCTTGGACTTTCTGGCAAGGGGACAGGAAAAAACAACTGTTATTTAAATTGTATTGTGACAATGAAACTATCACTGGCTTACAATAGTTTTGGGTGTTTACAATAGCACCTCTCCATTCAGGAAGAAAATGCCTTGACATTATTTTAAACAGCAAGATATAATAAAGATTTTCTAAACCCAAAATATACAAGAAACTTTATCTCTTGCAAACAATTTAAATTTCTTGGTTTGAGTCCAGAGTTCACATTTGGGGCTATTTTTTATTCATAATCTCGATTTAAAATCTGACCTTATTAAAATTCATAACATAGAAAGACGTTATTAAAAAAATAAGTGTTTCTGACTCTCTTAGAATTCTCTTTCTTAAACAACATCCAAATAATATTTCTTTCAAATGTTTCCAACACTTGCAACTTTTCCTAAGCAGTCCTTCTCTGTGTATAAGAATTAGATTCTGAATTGTCTAATCAATAAATCTGCCATCTGGGAAATTGTTAATGATTCTATGTGGGAATTTCAGATATGCCCTGCTTTGGAATGGAACTTTTATCAGGTGTTTGGATATTTTGTTTTTTTTTATCCTATTGAATCATTGATATAGTGCCCATCTTATTATGTTTTTACATTTACCATTTTCACTAATAAATTACTTTTGAGTTTTCATGTCTTCTTTATTATTCTATGAATTAAGTTCTTATTTCATGGGATCTAACATGTTGAAAATACATGAATTGCTTATATTTGCTCAAAAAAAGTCATAAATATATTGTGTTATACAAGAAATCGCCCGCCAAAATCTCTTTTGGTTAGATCAACAGATTATTTCTCTAGCATGGCCTAAAATCACTGTTTGTCATCCACTGTGTAGATATAGACACTCTTGTGACATGTAGCTGAAATAAATGAGAAATCAAACCAGTCTCAGGATGTTGTCTAAGAATCCTAACTGTCATGATGGTATATTTCAAATTTCAAAACTATTAATCATGAGTTAAACACTTTATCATAGTAAAAAATCCATTTTCCACTCAACCCAAATCCAAATATTTCCAGAGAGGCAGGATTGGTGGAAATAACTTTGGTTTCAAAAGTAAGCATGTCTTCTTCAGATTCCTATTTTGTCACTCACTAATTTTGCAATCTTGAGCAAATTATTTAACTACTGGCTAACTTTCAATATTTTTAGGATCACTGTGAGGGTTAAGGAAGATGACTCGTGTAAATGATACATTGGTCTGGTGTATTATACACATATGATACGAGGTAACTAAGTCCTTTTGCTCTGATGCTAATGTTAGTAGAAGATTATCCATTTATGCATGCACATCATTATTTTATTCTTCCCAACAGCACTCTCCATATTGTTTATATACAAATACACTCTAAGAATACAGGCAGTGCCAAATTCTTAACTATCATGTCATATCAATTTTCCCAATTTGACGTGTGGTAAATGACCAGTGGCATGACAATTCTTTTTTCTCCACTTTTCACTGCATGGAAAGTATGCCTCTCATCCATCCAGAATCTTAGTTGTGATGCAAGTCAGGTACAATCGTATAGATAACCAAATAAATGCAATTCTAAATGTCAACTTGTATAGGAAAGATGAATCATACTAGTGACTATATAGAAATCATTTTGAAAATTAAATGATTTCAAAAATTTTAACCCCTCCCCCAAATTGGAATAGAATTTAAAAATTTAATCTGTTAAGTATTATTAAATAGAATATTTAATTATGTGTTAAATTCTGTATTTTCAGAATAGAACTCAAGAAAATTAGCCATCTACTTGTTTAAGATTTCCTTGTTTTGGGGGTGCCTGGGTGGCTCAGTCGGTTTAGCATCTGACTTCAGCTCGGCTCATGATCTCATCGCTCACGAGTTTGAGCCCTGCATCGGGCTCAGTGCTGACCGCTTGGAGCCTGGAGCCTGCTTCGGATTCTGTGTGTGTGTCTCTCTCTCTCTGTCCCTAACCCACTCGCATTCTGTCTCTGTCTGTCTCAAAAATAAATAAACATTAAAAAAATTAAGATTTCCCTGTTTGTAAGTCTATATACAAAATGGGAAAGCATTGATACGCGTGGTACTGTCCAATTCTAGAAATATGCATTTCTTCAGAGAAATATAAATTTATACTTCAAACAATTTTTATCTCACTCCATTGAGTTTTCAATATATTTCAGTATACATTTGGTACTATAAAAGTAGAAAATTAAATTTCAGTTTACATCTATTTGTCTTTCTATACTTACAACTCTATCTGTATGTATCCCTCTATCTCCGTCTATCTGTTATGGGGTACATGGTCTCTCAAAAATTCCTCTGTTGACTCCTTGTCCTCTAATAGCTCAGACTGATTGTACTTAGAGACTGGGTCGTTAAAAAGATAAGTGAAAATGAGGTAATTAATATAAATGTTGTCTTGATTTTAAAAAGGAAATTTAGACATAGATGGATACAGAGAATTCTATCTTGAGGCTATCTTCAGACACAAGCTGCACCATTAACTCATCTCTGGGTCTCCAGCCTGCTGGTCTACCCTGCAAATTCTGGGCACAACTTCCATAATTGCAGAGCCAATTCTTTAAAGGAAATCTCTCACTTTCTCTCTAAATCCATTACACACAACCTGTTGTTTCTGTTTCTCTGGAGAAGCTTGACTAATGTATCATTTGTATATATAGAGAGAGTGGGAAAAAGGAGTTGTTTTTTTTTTTTTTTTTTTTTTAACAGAGAGGTGAGAATTGAATACTTTCAATACACAAGGCCTTTTACTTATTGTATTAGGTAAAAGTTGTGTAATGGAACCAAAATGCAAGCGTTATTTCCATGGAGATACATAAAATCTATAAACTGTCCGTAACTTAAAGAATAGCTTCTGCAGATCAGATAGATGTGGAGACAGAAAATAATGGTGATTATTGAATTGTTAAGGAAATTTTACTGGTAATTAAAAAAATAATATACCTATTTAAAAACCTCAAAAATCACACACATATAACAATTACATAATTTGGACATTTTCACTTCATACTGAAAGAAAATTAAAACGTGTAAAAGTATAGAGATGCCTGTGGTCACACACACACATATACACAAATAGGGGATAATAAAACTAAAATGTTTTCAGGTTTTGTTTACTTAGTTAATACATAGTGGTTTAGATGAAATGAAAGTGCATTCTTAAATTTTTAACAGCTGGATATTATGTGTGACAAAAACAGTCTGCATTTTCATTTTGAATAAATTTATTAATACTTTAATTTTATATCATGATTCTTATTTAAAAAATTTTTTAATATTTACTTTATTTTTGAGAGAGAGCTCAAGCAGGGGACGGGGGTGCGGGGAGAAACAGGATCTGAAGCAGGTTCCAGGCTCCCAGCTGTCAGCACAGAGCCCAACACGGGGCTTGAACTCAAAAACTGGGAGATCATGACCTGAGCCTGACGGAGTCCAGCTCCAGCAGGTCCAGGGGTTCCTGAAGGATGAACGGCGTCGGCGAAAAAGTGAAAATAAAATAAAACAAAAATAAAAATGGACACAGACAACGGTAGTGTGTCGGACTGGCCGCTTTATTGTGGCAAACGTGGCATTATATTTGCTAGCAATTTCCTTATAGCGTGCGTCATCTACGTTTTCCGGCATTACCTAATTCTAGAAACGTTCCTTTGTGTAATCACCCATTAAGGAACAACATGGATGGTTATTTTCTTGTAACGTTCCCTCCTGCCCTTTGCTTATTGATTGATTTCTTACATTATTTTCATTATGTATCTACGTTTATCTATAATCTATAACGCATTTGCTTTGCTGTTTTCATGAAAAGTCATCTATCTCTCAACACCTCAAGTGGAACAGTTACAGGGACATGACCTCTTAGTTGTTTCCTCAAACCATTTGTGGTTTGAGGAACAAAAGTGTTCGCCTTGGTCTGAGGTTTCAGAAGGGGGCCAAGAAGGCCTTAGGAATCCACACCTTATGCATTCTCAGAGAGACAATGCCCCTGGGAACTAAGGAACCATTCTGTACCTTAACGGACTACATTCAATCATCATCTGGAACACCTTCTGGGGGCCAAGTGGGCCTAGGGGTTGGAGGCACTTGTGCCCATGGATACACTCCTTTGTTGCCAGAGTGGGGCTTTTAAATCCATTTGTCCCTTCCTTGGCTGGCAAACGTATGAGGCTATCCTTCCTTCAGGTAGAGGAGTCTTTTTAGGGGGTGGCAAGGGGTAGATATAGGGCCACACAATTTCCTTGCAGAACCTTATTTCCTTCCTCAATGGTTCTTTTCCCAGGGGGCCGGTCGAGGGCAATTCCCTAACAGACAATTCCCCAGGTACTTTTATTAAGGCCAAATTACATGAAAACGGAAGTACAAGAAGCTTCACTGCCGGCGGGCCGCCCTGCAGTCCCGATCTATCCACCGCCCAGGCCCTGCCATCAGGCTGGTTGCATAGCTTGGCTTCCGGCATGAGCCCAAGTGGGTGCTTAACCATCTGAACGACGGAGGCACCCCTGTATCATGACTGTTTATCCAATATGTTCCTACATTTTAAATCTAGTAACGTTGGAAAACTATGACTTTAACAAAGGGGCAACATTTAACAATGTGGAGAAAATGCTATATGAAAGAAAGACTTTGATTTGTCTTCAATAATTCTACTTAGTTATTTTAAACACGTTTTGACGTATATAAGCAAATTCTGAAATGCTCCTATAGGTAACCACAGATAGTCCCTGACTTGTCTGTATATATCATATGGAGCTGAAAGAGCTCACCTATATAAGTCACAAATTAAAATGCAGTGTAAGTATGGTACTATGCTAGGTAATAAGAGGATTATTACACACAGGATGCTAAGGCAGAGAAAGGATATCCCAAACACTTCTCAGAGAAAATAAACCTTGTACTTAAAAAAGCAGAGAAATAAGAGTTAACCAATAAAGAGATTAGTTTAAACATGTTTAAGACAAATACAGAGTTTTGAACTGATATACCTTGCATGAAGGGTATATATGGTGAATAGCTGAAGGCTAGAATAGAGATATACCAGGTTGGTATTATTTGGAGTAATGCCAACTAATCTAATAATTTTTTCCTGATAGCTATGAGAGACTTTTTGAAAATTTTATGACATTATCAGTTGTGAGTTTTAGAAAATTTTCTCTAGACCTAGTTCTCTAGGATGCATTAGTTGGATTAAAGTTGGTATAATATTTTATGACTTTCAAGCAATTACTGTTTAGGAGATCAAATAAATTGATCCAACAGACATTGTGATTACATTCTCCTAAGGAAAAATTTATTTTATTAAAAAAATAAGTTTATTTATTTATTTTTGAGAAAGAGAGAGAGCATGCACTTGTGCATGGGGAGGGGAGGAGCAGAGAGAGAGAGGGAGAGAGAGGATCCTAAGCAGGCTCCACACTGTCAGTGCTAGGAGCCAGACGTGGGCTCTAACTCACAGTGCAATCATGACCTGAGCCAAAATCAAGAGTCTGACACTTAACTGACTGAGCCACCCAGTTGCCCCAAGAAACATTTACAATAGAAAGTTAGGCAATATACTGTAAAGAGCACAATATGTATATTTTTATTTCATTTTTATCCCAGAGGTCCTAAATCATTCCTTTTCACTTTTAGGACTTTGCTATTATTGGGACCATGCTGCAAGAATTAAGAATATGGCTTTAGAACTTTAAAATTATTTTCACAAAATTTTATTTATTCTATCAGTGTAACACGGTTCTGCCCTTCAATACACTTTACAATTAGTACTGGAAGTCTGAGTATAACATTTTTCAGGTGTAACTCAACCATAGCAGGTTATTAAAAGCATCAGTTAGAGATACGTAATTATAAAGTATGTGGCAATATAATTATAACCGTGAATTTTTCTTTGTGCTTTTGCAATATTGATAGCATTTAATACGCCATTATCTAAAAATATATAAATTATTCTTTAAGACTGTCTCCTTTTATCTCTGAACGAACATTATCATCACATAAAATTTTCAATAACAGCATTTGTCTATTTTTCTTTTTTTTGATTTTGGCTTTTAGTTCTTTTACTATGATTTTTTTTTTCTATTCATGTATTGGGAATACCAAATCTTATAAATTTTATGTAAAATATA
The DNA here is from genome assembly GCF_014898765.1 of Herpailurus yagouaroundi. Lineage (NCBI taxonomy): Eukaryota > Metazoa > Chordata > Mammalia > Carnivora > Felidae > Herpailurus > Herpailurus yagouaroundi. The sequence goes on along the minus strand of NW_024412377.1, from coordinate 22,798,923 downwards.
AAATAGTATTTTGGTTTTATGCAATTTCATTTTGAGAAGTGGCTCCAAATATTGTTTTGAAAAATAATGTAACGTTCGTTATTCATTATAGTAACATTAAGAATTCAGTGAAAATTATTTTTAGTAAAGAAGATTTTTAAAAATATGGATTTATAGTGTTTTTCAGCACTTAGTTTTTTCAGATATGCTTGAGGTGACATACGCTGGCATTTTTCATGTCCTGGAAAAAAAATGAAGAATATCCAGCAAAACTAGAATAGTTGGATTTTATATTATCAAACAAACAATAAATGTAACTGCTCATGTCCAGACCACCCATGCTCAAAGAACAGTGAAAATACATATAGGTTCTTTTTATTAAGCAAAAACCTAAAATGCAAGAAATTGCTAAATATATGAATAAAAGTAGACATTTGGGGATAAAAAGATCCATTCTATCCCATTTTGTTTTTATAAAATTGTTCAAATCTGAGACATTCATTAACAGTGTCACATTGCCTTTTAAACTTAACATGCTTTGCTTTGCTTTTTTAGAAACAATCTCATGTATGGTTATTCTAGACAAACTGCAAAATACAGAAAAATTAATTATCTTTTGTTGGTCTTTCCCCAAAATACCATCAAACATATAGGCATATTAAATTAATTTATATAATCACGTGTGTGTGTGTGTGTGTGTGTGTGTGCGCGTGCCACAATACATTGCAAAAGAGAGAGCAGTAAAATTAGGCTCATAACAAATCTGGATTATGCACATTCATATATTAATCAATAAAGTAAACAAGAAGGTGTGCCTGGGTGGCTCAGTCTGTTGAGCATCCAACTTCGGCTCAGGTCATGATCTCACTGTTTGTGTGTTCGAGCCCCACATGGGGCTCTCTCTGTGGTGACAGTTCAGAGCCTGGAGACTGCTTTAGATTCTGTCTCCCTCTCTCTCTCTGCCCCTCCCTGACTCACACTCTGTCTCTCTCAAAAATAAATAAACATGAAATACATTTAAAAAATTTAAAAAATGATGTAAACAAGAATCCTATACCTTTAAAAATGCTAACAAAATTTTATAATTTGTTTCATTATTTAAAACCATATATGTAATACTTCAACGTGCTTATTTTATGTTTTAAAAATGTATCTAAATTAACATGTTTTAAGCTTACTATGTAATTATAAGTGTATTAGAGATACTTGTTTTTTTTTTCTTGTAGAGAGAGAACATGTTAGAAAGAAAAATGTTTAAAATCCAGATTTACTCACGAATCTTAATTTCTTTTCTTCTTATGTAGTCACTCTTTAGTCACTCATTACTCATTTAGTCACTCATTGGTCACTTATAGACTTGACATGGAACAACAATTAGGGGCAATGACTTAGAGCAACCATTGGTTTCCTACTCCAAAAATGGAATAAGCATATATTCTCAACATTGTTTTCATGGTATGTGTAGACATGCATCTTTTCTATTCTTGCTTTATGTACTGGTTCATAAATAATAACAATTCTATATGTTTTTGGAGAAGCTCCTGAATCATATGATAATCCAAAACATAAACAAAGTCAGATTGTGTTAAAATAAGAGAAGGGAGTATGGATGTCAGTTAAGTATTAATAACATCTGCAATATATCTAAGGGCATTCTTGAAACTCTTTTGTATAGATTTTTGCTTAATGCTTTCTTGGAGACTTATCTGGAATATCTATGTTAATATCATATTACAAAATGCACAATATCTTTTCCTCCTTGAGGTTGTTGACTTTGGCTTATGGTATGGAAAAATGATATGCAGAATTGGCACATCATGGTTAAGCTTTGGATACTTATTAAACATTAAACACATTCACAACTTCTGAGACTGTTTAAATAATGGTAGGGTCAGACCATTGATGAGATTTGATGTTGATAAGTCAACAGTTCAACTGTGTAGTAGACTATTTAATTTATTAATCGACTGCTTACTTTAGAAAGATGTCCTGGAAATTCAGTTTATTCATTGTAAGAAAGGTGATAATAATAAAAAAATGTGCTTAATATCAATTCAAACTAGTTAATAAATTCAAAGCACCTGTTCAAATAACTCCAGGTGAATAGTATCACTTGTGGATACACATTTGCACAAAAAATATTATACACAAAGGAAACTCAGAATATAGAAATGATCCATTCCCACTGAGATCAGCTAAGGAAAATTAAACATAATATTATATACACCCTGAGACAGAAAACAGTGCATATCAAATTTGTCCCCAGTTGAAGCTGTAAGCAAGGATGAGAACTACCTATGTATCTATGATCTATCATCTATCTATCTACATATCTATCATTTATTCCTCTATCATCCATCTATCATCTATCATCTATCTATCTTTCATCTATTATTAACCTATTTATATATCTAGTCATTTAGTAGAAAAACACAACTATAAAATATCTCTTTTCACCATACCATTCTTTCCCGTTTTTACCTAGTTTTGGGTCTCATTAAGGGCATTTTTTAAAAATAAATTTATGGGGCGCCTGGGTGGCGCAGTCGGTTAAGCGTCCGACTTCAGCAAGGTCACGATCTCGCGGTCCGTGAGTTCGAGCCCCGCGTCAGGCTCTGGGCTGATGGCTCAGAGCCTGGAGCCTGTTTCCGATTCTGTGTCTCCCTCTCTCTCTGCCCCTCCCCTGTTCATGCTCTGTCTCTCTCTGTCCCAAAAATAAATAAACGTTGAAAAAAAAATTAAAAAAAAAATAAATAAAATAAAATAAATTTATAAGGTCTTGGTGTGCATCATACATTTATAGTGAGGGAAGACATTTATTTTTAATTATGTGTATGAAATTACAAATTGTGTGAAATATGTTTTTTATTTGAATAAGGTAATGCCAATGTATCTCCCCTAACATATCTATGCTCTCATCAAAACTAATAACCATTAGTATATAATTACTCCACATACAGTTGCCTAAATCATCATACTAAAATCATATAATAACTTATTTATTATAGTCATTTACTATTTTTTCTGTTATTTTTCTTATATTTTACTATTTATCTGCTTCCTGAAGACTTGTGATATATTTATTTTCACAAGCGATTAATATACAAGTGATTAGTATTTAGTGATTAATATACAACATTCCATTTACAATAAAACTTCCATATTTCTGTCTACATGGAAATATAAAAATTAATACCTTGCCAAGGATTCTGATTATCTGGAACTCTATGGGCTTTTACATAAAATATAAGCCTGTACTCCACAAGGGTTGAGCTGTGGGATGTTTTCAAAAGTATCTCTAATCTCCACTCATCTTGCATTCTCTCCAACAGAAATCCAAGCAGCCTGGTTTTTGTATAAAATTCTGATTGAAGTCATATCTATCTAAGAACGTTTAATATGTTAAAATATGCTAAGAGTTTGGAAACTTCTGATCAAAGTGGCTATCAAAATGCAAAATATTACTGTCATTGTTCTCAAAAGGTAAATAGCAATCATTCATGGGCTTGGGATGCTGCCCTCCAGTCACTGTGATCTGATCTGCTCCATGAAGCTGGTTTTCCATTGATTAAACGCTCTTATCTCTATTGCCAAGTTAATCTTGTGTGGCATCCAAGCTTTTATTTTATCTTCTTTACACAGTCTCCTTCAGGCTCTCCAAATGTGAGTAAACTTTAAAGAAATCACAAACCAGCAGTCATCTTTTCGTTCTCAACAAGTTGTTTTTCATAAAACATTCTGTATGTTGCTAAGTTCTCTTTAGACACAGACTTCCTTCTCTTCAAGAAATGAAAATAACTGTCACGTAATAGAAGATTTTGCTCTCCCCTAAGAAGGACTATTACAAATATGTAATCAGGCAAGGCATTTATGTGTTAGGCTCAGGTCCTCATGGGATGAAGGAGTGGGGACAGGAATGGGAGGTGGAGGAGTTCAATTGCTAGCCATGAATTTGGATAACTTGTTTTAACATTTCTCAGGAGGAGGATTGTTTTCGGTGTAACAGTAGCTCATATCCACAGCAATATGTATTATATTGCTTAGCTAATGTTCATTTATCAGAAATACATAATATACTGAACGTAAAACAGTTCCTTACAGGATGACCTTTGACGTTGGCAAAATCTAGCACTCTACCACATAAATTGTGTGAAAGTTCTAGTTTCCTGTGGCAAGCACAGAGAATATAGCCTCTTCCTTGGATACCAGTATCAGGCTGGAGAAGGTCAGTGGACATGACTTCTTGAGTCTATGGAGTTATTAATATAAGAGACGTATTTGGGGATGTCTCGATGACAATCGTTACTCTGGTTGAGGTTCTGCCAGTTTGTGGGAAACCCCAAATAGGTTTTACTGTGTCTCTCACAGACAAAGCAGTATATTGTAACAACTCAGCCCAACTTCCTAGTGCTGTTTAAAACAGTATTTATTAAGCGATATCGCCTGATCTTAACTTTAAGATCCTGAGGATGGAGTGGAGAATGACCAGTTCTCTCGAAAGTAAGCAGTGAAGAGAGGAGATGCACAATTGCCACAGCTAAAGCACGAAGACTTTAGGTTAGACGTTAAGAATTAGGGGCACCCAGGGGCGCCTGAGTGGCTCAGTCGGTTAATCGTCCCACTTAAGGTCAGGTCTTGATCTCACGGTTTGTGAGTTTGAGCCCCACATTGGGCTCTGTGTGGGCAGCTCGGAGCCTGCAGCCTGCTTCAAATTCTGTGTCTCCCTCTCCTTCTGCCCCTCCCCCACTCACATTCTGTCTCTCTCTCAAAAATAAATAAACATTCAAAAATTTTTTTTAAAAAAAGAAAAAACAATTAGGGGCATCTGGGTGGCTCAGTGGGTTAAGCGTCTGACTTCGGCTCAGGTCATGATCTCACGGTTGGTGAGTTTGAGCCCCTGTTGGACTCTGTGCTGACAGCTCAGAGCCTGGGGCCTGGTTCAGAGTCTGTGTCTCCCCTCTCTGCCCCTCCCCCACTCACACTCTGTCTCTCTCAAAAATAAATAGATATTTAAAAAATATATTAAAACAAAGAATTAGCTTTCCACACAAAGGGATATAGGGTTCAAATGACACTTTCTAAAACCTATCATATTACCTTATATTACCTTATATATTCAAAAACCAGAAATACTAAAAAGAATCATATAATGAATAGATTGCACAGTGGCCAATGTCAGAATGAATGACATTGATACCTTGTGACTTTATAGGAATGACAGAAATACTATATCTACCTAAGAGTCTGTAAGAACCATGCTGTGGTATATAATGTGTGAAAACATTATCTGAAATTTGTTATAGCATAGCATAGCATAGCATAGCATATTCACATTTTCTCAAAAGTCTTCCTGTAAGAAAAATATTCACCCAGGATTGTGTTCTACAGAATACCATGAGGTTAGTACATATTATAATTGCCTTTAAAAACAAACATTTTACTAATCATATATTGATCATAAAAATGATAAATTTATTATTTTGATCTATCATATACTTATTCACCGGATTTGAGGCACTGCATGCCTAGGAAACCATACAAAAAGGCTGAATAAAGTGATTTTCTATCTACTCTCAATCTACCATTTCTCTCTTTCTCTCTCTCTCTCTCTCTCTCTCTCTCTCTCAAAATTTATCTATCCATCTTAGTCATGAATATTCCTTTTTAAAAAACTGTTTATTTTTGAAAGAGAGAGAGAAAGAGGGGGGGCATAAAGAAAGGAAGACAGAGGATCCTAAGCGGGCTCCCCACTGACAGCAGAGAGCCCAAAGCTGGGCTCAAACTCCCAAACCATGAGATGGGACCTGAGTGGAATTTGGACACTTAACAGACTGAGCCACCCAGGTGCCCCAGTCATGAATATTCTTATTGTCTGATAGTAAGAGAAAACGTCTGCATGATTCATGACTTATCTTTAACTTAGCATTTAATCCTTTTTGGTGTTTTGGTGGCAGAAAAAAAAATGCTGTTCCTTTTGTTTTTCATGTACGCTGATTTAGAATGCCACTTTTGGGTTTTGAAAAATATTGGAACTGAAAATGACTTTGGTTTCATGTGATTTTCTCAGCTAACCCCCTTAGTTCCATCTTTCAATGTGTCCAGAGAAGCAAGTACAGAAGGAGGTTCTCTCAACCCTTGGATGTGACATTAGGGGCACCCATGTATACCAACAGTGGGGGGGTCAGAAGGAATCACAAATCACTCACACATAGTTACTGCTTTTATGATTCAGTCTGAAAAACTAGTTCTGGAAACTCTGAAGTTCTTAACAACTCCGACCCGTTTTTCTGAACTTCAGAAACAGCTATTCTATTTTCCATATCACCACTTTTGAGAGTGCCATTTTATACCACATAGTACCGTATATATAAATATATATAGACTATTTCAAAGAAGCATGTGTGTAATTACATTTTTATTGAGAAACTGTAAATAAGACTGTTAAATATTTCAGACAAATACGTGGGCATTTTGTTGCTGATTTTATTTTATTTTATTTTATTTTATTTTATTATTTTATTTTATTTTATTATTTTATTTTATTTATTTTTGTTTTTCAGTAGAAGTATTTGCCAGCCAAAACTGTGCTGGATTTTGAGTTGCTTTTTGGTAATAAGGGAATCCAAAAAAGTCTCTGGCTTTGATGACAAAATTATGTAAATATATTATTATGGGCTGAATTATATCTCCCCAAAAGCGGAAGCCCTAACTTCCAATGTGATCATATGTGGAGATGGGCTTTCAAAGAGGTGGTTAAGGTTAAATGAGGTGGCAAGATGGGGCCAGAATCCAATAGGCCTGGTGTCCTTATAACAAGAGAGACATCAGAGGTCCGTATGAGCAGAGTAAAGGCCTTGTGAGGACACAGAGAGAAGGTGGCCATCTTCAAGACAAAGTGCAAAGACACAGGCGAAACCAAAGCTGTGGACACTTTGATGTGTGACTTTCAGCCTGTGCAAGTAGGAGAAAATAAATTCCTTTTGTTTAAGCCACTCATGCTTTGACATTTTATTATGGCAGCCTCGCTGACTAATACTAATTCATAGATTGTAAGCAAATCAGACTCGGGAAAGGTTAGGGACATGGGAGAAGTGTGTCTTATCATCAGAACATATTTTCAACACTCACCGTGCTGTGCAACACAAACCCAAGTTAAGACCCACGTAACGTGCCTGCCGTTCGACCACTACCTGGTTAGAATAGAAACAATGACTGAGTATCAGGATTTTTAGATTTTTGGTTGTATGCAAGTGTCTATTGCCTCAAAGTTAAGAGGGCATTAATCATTTAGAACTCTGTTCTGAGAGTTCGAAGATGGGCCCTGTAAGCTCCGACACCGTAGAATCTCTCCACTGATGGGGCACATTTGTCGCGTGTAATAGGAAAACAGAATGGTTTTGTTTCCCCAAGGACAGAGGACCCAAGGGATGCTGGAGCTCCAGCAACACTTACATTAACCCGTTACCCTCTGTACAAAGACTAGGAAAAGATTTGGATTAAGAGAAAGAGAAACTGTGATTTTCTTCTAGGGCATATCTATATCTATGGTAAAATCTGTGCGGAATGTTCATGAGGCCCTTAGAGTCAAGGACAACTATCTTACATTCTCTTAGTGAAAACTGCTCAGGCATATCCATGACAAAAATCAGCCGTGTTATTATAGATATAAATATGTTGTTTTTCCTGATAGACTGTTGTCTCCTTGAAATCGAAGGCCATGTCTGGTATTTTACTTTAACTCTTAGAAATCTGAAACAGGTATTCTTTAACTGAGACATTGATTTATTTATTTTTTTTCACCAAGAAATATTCCTGTTACTGATTATCTGACTAGGAAGGAAGTTGGTAGGAAGACTGGCTAAATGAACGGGCTTGTTCTTTGTAAACACTATAAATGATATAGAAAACGAGAAAACCACTTTCATACTAAAGTGATTAAATAATGCATTTGTGATCTAAAACTATTTGGGCTTGCAGCTTTTTTTATAAATACAAGTTATAATTCATCGTCTATTTTATATCTATTTTGCTATAACACTAAAGAAAGACCAGATTTTTTTTAAAAGAGTATCCTAGTGTAAACAAATTGTACCACTTTATTTTCTTTTAATACAAGATCCATGAAGCAAAGCTGAAGCCGCTTATGAGAACTGTGCTTCTCTAGAAAGTTGCTTTTGTTTTCATTTTTTTTTTGAACAATGCTCGTGAACTATATATGATTAATAAAGATTTCCTTTAAGGCAAAAAAAAAATAGCCTTGAAATATAGTCTTATTGTCAAATATCCTCAGGAAATATATGAATTGTCATTCGTTTTTGGGATGAGTAATCAGATAAGATCCTAGTTAAATAACATACACTTGCTGTATAATAAAAAGATGTAATACTTGATATTTCATGCCTCTATCCTATATTGAGAAAATAGCCATGATTAAGTAGGGGGTACAATAATATGCCTCAGTGCCTGTGACAAAGGAAAAAGAAAGAAAAAGATTTTCAAATTTCCAAACTATTTTTAGTCAGGTAGGCATCAGGAGAAGATCTGTACCATATAGTCAGCACATACTTGTCCTGTCGTGTATCTTAAAAATGTGTCCTAGGATTTTTTAAATTAAAATACAGCTCTCCATTTTAGCCAAAAATTATGTATAGTATTTAAAGACTAAGACCATAAAAATTTAAAACAGAGAAGTGAGATTCTGAACTAAAATTTAAAAAATGCATTATTAATATCGTACTTTCAAAAGCAAAATAAACAAGTCCATGAGAAGAGCAGTTAAAAAAAAAAGAGAGAGATTTCAACCATCTGTTTAGCAAATGCAGCACCTGAAATATTTTTAAAGAATAGGGAATAAAAACCTTGTTTAGAAATCACTTATATTACTTACTAATCTGTCTTGTGAAAGAAAATTGATTTTTAAGACTGAAGTACAGACTATTTGTGTTTATTCAGTGATGAAACTGATTTGTAATTACAGAAAAGTGTAGGCAAAATGATCATTGACATAAATATTTTTCATAAATTTTATTGCCTTTGCAAGATCAACATTTTTATGATGAAAACATAGAGAGATGCTCTTATTGGAGTCAGAATAAATATAGATTTTTAAAAATAATAAGATACAATACATAACATAACTTCAGATGCTGGAGTTGCTACTATTTGTATGTTTTCATCTAAATACATACACAACTAAGAGACTTGATGATAAATAATTTTGTTCCACTGCTCGTTGTCTAGGTGAGATGTGGATAACTGAAATAAATGTTAGATTTTGAAAATTCAGGGACATTGACATTTACATTATATACCACTGTTTTAGAACATCTAAGAGATTAAAATGACTTTTCCTTGTTTATTTTGTAAAGACTAATTTTCCTAAATATATTTATCAGTGGAAGGCACTGTGTTCAGAGAAAACCAGGGTTCTCCAGTATGAGACCTTCGGACACACTGACCTCACAGTTTCAGTCTTATCTCCATAGAAAGCCAACTTCAGATCTTCCCGCCGTGTCCCTGAGGAAGAGCATCCCTGCCTTGTTGGAGGTTAATCCTACCATCTGTGCTCAAACCTCTGTTCCAGCTCCTCTCACCAGCTTTCCTCGTCCTGCATCTTTAACACTTTTTCTTTTTTCTATTAGCAAATTTTCCTCACAGTACCTGTACCTTGAAATCTCTTCTATTTTAAAGCAAATACAATGCGATATAATTGCCTTTTGCCACCAAATTCCTTGAATGACCATTATTTATGGACTGTTCTCACTTCTTTACTTGCAAATTCCCCATCAATCTGCTGCAATTACATAGATCTGTAATATCTGTTTTCGCAAACCTGTGTCACCCCAGAGTACCTCTCTTGAACAAACATCTATCCGTTTACGTAAAACAGACACATGAGTTTTATTAGTTTCCATTTTTTTTTTCCACGGGGTTTACATGTAATTATTTATCTGTCAAGGTTTGTTGGTCATGCTTTATTATCACCATTCAAGTCTGTCTTTTATACAGACATTTTCATTGTTACTTTATATCATTTTTCACCTACTGTATCCCATCTTTAAACTTGTTATATTTTAAATTTTAATAAGAGAGACCTTGATAAAATATATGTTTTATTGTGTTCTTCCAGCCTAAAAACACTTTAGTGACTCTTTTGCCGCTGATCAAATTGTTACATCAATGTTTGGACAGATCTTACCTGATAAAGCCCTTTGATACCCATACAGAGTGTTATTGGGGCTAACAGTGAACTTAACAAAGACCGTGTTATTATGGAGTTTATGTTCCAGATAAGGAAAATCTCTATCAAATAAAAATTGCAGTGCCTCGGTGGCTCAGTCAGTTGAGCGTCGGACTTAGGCTCAGGTCATGATCTCTTCGTCTCTGGGTTCGAGCCCCACATTGGACTGTGTGCTGACAGCTCAGAGCCTGGAGCCTGCTTCAGATTCTGTGCCTCCCTCTCTCTCTGCCCCTGCCCCACTCGTGCTCTCTCTCTCTCTCTCTCTTTCTCCCCCTCAAAAAAAATAAATGGTAAAAAAAAAATTAAATAAAAGTTAAATCAAGGTGAAAGATGGTGCATTGGAAGTAGGACTATCAGAGATCTCTCTGTTGAACATGAACTTGAATTAAATAGGCAATAAGCTCTGCTATGGCTGGAAGAAGAAGAATGTGTTGGGACTGTCTTCACTATGAGTCTAGAGATAATGGGAAATCCTGTTGTATAGTAGGCTCTTGAAGGATATTATAGAGTTGTTTTCTTTTTTTTCTTAAGTTATTATTATTTGCTTGTTTGTGCTTTTACTCCTGGGCTTTAAAACCTTGTAGGATTTTATTTTTTTTTTTTTTTAACGTTTGTTCATTTCTGGGACAGAGAGAGACAGAGCATGAACGGGGGAGGGTCAGAAAGAGAGAGAAACACAGAATTCGAAACAGGCTCCAGGCTCTGAGCTGTCAGCACAGAGCCCAACGCAAGGCTTGAACTCACAGACCGCGAGATCATGACCTGAGCCGAAGTCGGACGCTCAACCGACTGAGCCACCCAGGTGCCCCAAAACCTTGTAGGATTTTGACAGAAGATATCTAATCAACTTGGCAACTGTATTATTAAGATTATAGAGGACGTTGGCCACGATGGCAACATAAGTGACCTCTGAACTCTTCTGCTCCCTCAGATGTACCGAATACACAACTGTACGAGAAGCAATTATCTCTGGAAGAAATCCAGAAACTAGCTGAGTGGCTTCTATATGTGGGATTAATGACAAAATACCCACTTTGAAAAACATAGGAAAGGATGTCTCTATAAGCCAGTAAATGCCACCCCTGCCACTGCTCCGTAGAGCTATTAGGGAACTGAACTCTCAACGTTCTCTCTGAGGAGTGAAGAGTTTTGACCCCATATCTAGCACCCCAGCCCATGCAACAGCAGCTCTCAAAACCTCTAGCTCTAAATGCCACTGAGACTTCATCCATGAGACCCAGAAGATCGTAGAAAACACAGAAGTAGTTTTTAACACGTATGCAAGTGCTAGGCATGGCTACCAGGGCTCAGCACAGACGGGGCAAGCAAAACACCACCTCCCAGTCCTTCCCTGGAAGGGGTATCTGCATCCTCTCAAAGCTGCTGCCTGAGGACAGGCTTTTAATTTAGCACATATTAGGGTCTGGCTTGAATCCTCCCCAGGGAAGGAAAGTTGGCAGACACCTACCCCACCTTCTCCTTCTAGCCAGATTGCTAGCTTCTCCCTGGGAGGATCTCATATACATATGTGCACGGCAACTTTTACAGTTGTGCCCCAGGAATGGGCTTCCAGATAGCCTGGCTCTGATAGCCAAGGACCTTCCATTTACAAGTCCCACAGGACTGAAAACAAGGAAGCCGTTCGGAACAGGCTCCCCATCCAGGGCTCAGCACAGAGGGAGCAGACGAAAGCACCCATGTCCTAGAATGTCCCTTAAAAAGTTTGTCTGCATGCTTGAAAAGCTGCAACCTGGGGCCCATGTTGCTAATGAGAACAAACGCAGAGACTGGCTATAAAGCTATTGGAACTTTTAAGATAAAAGTGACAGGAATTTGGTGGAAAATGTGCTGGGGAGGAGAGTTGAAGAGGAAATACCAGTAGTAGCTGACTATTCACTGCAGGCAAAAAGATAATGGTAGATTTGACCAGTAACACAAGTTGATCATATAAGATTTGACAGACATGTTTGCTGTTGTTGTGGTTTATTTAGTTTTGAGAGACATAGAGAGAGACAGAGCTCAAGCAGGGGAGGGGCAGAGAGAAAGGGAGAGTCTGAAGCCAGGCTCCAGAGTCTGAGCTGTCAGCACAGAGCCCAACGCGGTGCTCAAACTCATGAACCCCGAGATCAGGACCTGAGCCGGAGTCAGACACCCAACCGACTGAGCCACCCAGGTGCCCCAGACATTGTTTTAAGTTCAGAATGTATCAGTAAATTGGATATGTTATATGAGTGCAAGGCAGACAAGAGAAGTTTAAAGAAAGGAGACTCAGAAGGCCAGATGAGTATTGAAGAGACAACATCTACTCTGTAAGGAATCACTGGATTCAAGACAAGATAGAAACTTAAGGAGATATAGTCAACTATGACTAACATTTTCAATAAATTGGATGAAAGAAGTCTGAGAATCGACTATTAGATCTGAATACAGGAACAGCCTTGGTGACCTTGTTACAGGCAACTTGATGGATGATGGGGGACATTTCTCACGCATATCTCCAAATTCCTTTCTTCTGTCTGACAGAGTGCATGGATTGAGAAGTCATTTTGAGAAGAATTTATTTAAATGTTAGTTCCCATAAAATAAAAAAATTGTAAGGTGTCTTAAAACATAACTCCTGTAAAATCAGCTTTATTAAGTTTGATTGCACTTTATGTTATATTTCTTTTAATGAATTTCTTTTCTTGAAATATTTGATCGGCTTGAATATGACTAGATGAAAGATGATTTTTCACAAATATTATTAGAAGTGATTTTTCATGAATCTTATTGACCATGATTTTATAAATCTCTCCCCTTGTGGGTTTCAGGATAGTAAATTTTTATTTAATTTCCCAAGATTTGAAAAATTTCCAAAGTTTCCTTAAGGCCCATGTTCTAAATGGAATTAAATAACTAAACTTTAAATGTCGCTTTGGCTGGGGCACCTGGGTGGGTCAGTCAGTTAAGCATCAGACTTCAGCTCAGGTCATGATCTTATGGTTCCTAAGTTGAAGCCCCACATCAGCTTCTGTGCTGACAGCTCAGAGCCTGGACCCTGCTTCAGATTCTTTGTCTCCTTCTCTCTCTGCCCCTCCTCCACTCATGCACTGTCTCTGTCTCTCTCTCTTTCTCTCTCTCTCTCTCAAGAATAAATAAAAATTAAAAAAAATTAAATGTAGCTTTGGCTATTGATTATTATAACATTATAAATGCCAGTATACCAAACAAGTCTATAAAGATTAAAATTGTGATACTATTATTTTGACTTATCATAGTATTTAAACTTTTACAAATTTTTTACAGTAGTTCTTATTAGCTCTAACATAACCCTTAATTTACAGAAACTGAGATGAAATTTTCTATGAAATTTCCTATTTGAAACTATTTTATAATTGGTTTTATCATTAAATACATTAATTTATTATTATAATATTATTTCCTTCTGATAATATCTACAGTTTATAAGCCATTGATGCATGACAATTTAAAATATAACTCAGGCCCTTTTCTAGAAAATTGCTTGAATTTAACCAGAAGTTAAAATTTTATTTGTAAATTAGAACATCATTTGTCAATATTTTGCTAATTAGATGTGATGGTGTTCTACACAGTCAATGGATAGTTAATCATGCCACAAATACGAAGGGCTAGAAACGATACTGACATTGTAGTAGGTGCTTATTGGATTTTCAAAATTCAAACCTGAAGAAAAAGCTAGTTGTTTATTTATGAATACCTAGGCAAAATATAAATTTAATCCTCTGTGTATGTGTGTGTGTGTGTGTGTGTGATATTAAAATTTAACAAATCAGTATTTTATTATATGTTATATATTCAGAAATATGCTTTTATGGCCAATTTATTTCATTTTTAAAAATCTCTTCTGTCAACTCATTAAATTGATTTTATTTTTCACTTAATAGCTTCCAATCTGCCACTCAAAGATGCTAACCTGAATTATGAATTATTGGTGATTTAGCTAACTACTGAGAAATTAGGTTTTAATTCCAAAAGAGAAGGAAATATTTTTAGTTCCTTGAGAGTAGAATACTTTTAAGAAGAGACAGAGGGGCACCTGAGTGTCTCAGTCAGTTGAGTGACTGTCCTCAGCTCAGGTCGTGATCTCATAGCTCCTGAGTTCGAGCCCCGTGTTGGGCTTTGTGCTGACAGCTTGGAGCCTGGAGCCTGCTTCAGATTCTGTGTCTCCTTCTCTCTCTGCCCTTAACCGACTCGCATTCTGTCTCTGTCTCTCTCAAAAATAAATAAACATTAAAAAAAATTTTTAAAAAGAATAGATTGAAACTTTGCATCACAGGAGAGTGCCATTGTGTAGCTGTGAATGAGACTGAGAATTATGAATCTTTAAGTTCCTCTGAACATCTTTGTCTAAGGAGATAGCCCTACTCCACCACATCTGAGGAAATCAGCCCTCCATTTACTATAAATTATTTTCAAAACTGTGCTCTCAAAATTAAAATTGTTTTTTTTTTTTAATTTTTTTTTCAATGTTTATTTTATTTTTGGGACAGAGAGAGACAGAGCATGAACGGGGGAGGGGCAGAGAGAGAGGGAGACACAGAATCGGAAACAGGCTCCAGGCTCCGAGCCATCAGCCCAGAGCCCGACGCGGGGCTTGAACTCACGGACCGCGAGATCGTGACCTGGCTGAAGTCGGACGCTTAACCGACTGCGCCACCCAGGCGCCCCTTAAAATTGTTTTTAATGTCTATTTATTTTTTGAGAGAGAGAGACTGAGTGCAAGCAAGGGGGTGGGAGCAGAGAGAGGGAGACACAGCCGAAGCAGTCTCCAGGCTGTGAGCTGAGCTATCAGCACAGATCCCGATGCGGGGCTTGAACTCACGGAGGGTGAGATCATGACCTGAGCCAAAGTCAGATGCTTAACTAACTAAGCCACTCAAGTGCCCCTGTGCTCTCAAAATTAGATACTGATTCTCTTCTAGACATTCTCTCCCTCACCACCATGTCTAACCGCCTATGAGTACAAACTTAATTTGACTCCAACATAATCATGAACATAGATATTCAAGATTTATTTTAGAAAGAAATAGCCTATACACTGAAAGTCCAAACCCACAACTAATTTATATTATTAGGTGTGGGGGATAAGCTTAGGAATCCCCTGGGCTTACACCAATGGGTTGACAAGGCATAAAGAAATACAAAGCCATAAAATGCTCACACCTGAGTTTGGGTAAACCCAAACATGCTTGGGATTGGCATCCCAAGAATGGGGGGGGGGTGCGAAGACACCCTGAGAATAGGGAGGCACAAAGGTGCCAGGAATAAGGAGGTGCAAAGGCATCCCAAAATAGGGAGGGGGTGTAGAGCCCCCCCAAAATAGAGAGGAAGAGGCAAAGGCCTGAAATAGAAACAGTGCAAAAGTGCCCAACACATAGGTATATGAAATAAACAAGATTATATGCAGGGTGGAAGCACCCCCAATTTAGTAATATAGCAGAAAGCTACTTTCACAGGAGAATGGGGCCAGGTCAGGTAAGTTGGTGAATTGGACTATGGACTGCTGCGCTGCAGGCAAAGCAGCTTGGAGAGGAGATGGTTAACAAAAGAAAAGGTGCCTTAGTAACCCTGAGGTTACTCCCCCTACCTGTCTCATCCCCTAGGCTGGCAAAGATGAACAGAGGTGTTGCCTACTGTTTGCTGCAAACAACCCTCTACCCATCTGCCTGGCACCCGGATTTTGTTTTATATTGACCCAAACCCCAAACACTCTATATCTTCAACACCCCCTTTTCCCCCTCAAGTTCACAAGTTAATGTTCATAGTTTCTTTGTCTCTTCATGCACGCCCATCACGTTTGCAAGCCTTCTGATCTGAATAAATATGGGGCAAGGAGCCTTATTCAAGGCTCTTGTCTTTTTCCCAGACGTTAGCCATCTCTCACTTTAATCCTGCATCCACCCTTTTGCTGGCCAAAAGAGAACTTTAGACTTAGAGTCTACAACAATTAGGATTCTGAAGAGCTTACGTGGAAGTCAGTTTCAAGTGTGAAACCAAGTAGGAAGAAACATTAGGCTTAGTGGAACCAATTTCTTTAATATGGATGCAGTCATCTAGAATTTCAGAGTTAGTGTGTTGATTCATACACATGGAAAATGAGTTACTATTCTAGCATTTCGTCTCGTTATAACTTGACTAACTAGTGACCTATAGTTAATGTCCTTTATTTTCATCATTTGGATTCCTAAACAGGAGTTAATTTCTTCTTTCCTATCCTTTCTTTTTCCCCTCAATGTGAAAAATAACAGTCTACCACAGGACATATTTTGAACTCATTACCTGCTGGGACAGTGCTGTGGATTTCTTGGTTACATCCGCGTTGGTGTTCAATGCAGTGTAGACATGTTTTGAAATAAAACAGAGAGTTTCAAATTATTTAAAAGGTCAAAAGGTGAGATCTTGGGTTGGAATTGACCAAATCTTACTGCAATCAAACTGCACTATTTTATTATGTTTTTAAGATTTGTATCGCTTTCCAAAATTATCTTTTTTAATTTATTTTTATTTTCACTATATTTTTACTCACTAAAACATCGTTTACGCAAGAGCAAGAACCAAAGTTCTTGCTCATGCCGTATCGTCTGCAGCCTTATAACCGTGCATGACCCAAAACTGGTGTTCTATAAATATGGATGGATAGGTAAAGGAAGGGAGGATGAATGCTACATTAATAGAATGAGACAAGAGGATTCAATATGTGCCAGATCCCCAAGGACCTGTCTTTGATAAATGGCTTTAAATTTGAAGGATATCAGGATTTATTAAAGAGTTGGAGAAGTAGCATGGTCTATTTGTGTTTTTAGAAAGACTGCTTTGACAGCTGAGGTTAATTTGTCCCAAAAAATGAGGGCTAGCTATGAGCAGGGCAGAATAGATAGAATCCTAAACTGGGTTGTATGTGAGATGCAAACTAAACAAAATGAAACAAAATGAAATGAAAACAAAAATGAAAAAAACAACTGTTGAAGGGAGAAATCTGTTGAATCTAATATAAAATGAATATTAAAGACAATCAACAGGGTGGAGAAAATGATGTTAAGTATACTACAGGTTTCTCCGCTTATTATCTTAGTTTCAAGTTACTTTAGACTTTATGTTTTGCAATGGTTTATATTTCTATAGCAATAGTTAAGTATTTATTTAGTATCATGGCATCTTTCCCACTTAATAGTTCTAAGAGTGTGAATGCATATAAAGACCATAAAATACTTTTTAAAAGTTACATAATTGTGCATATTATAATGGTTCATGTTTTCATCTTTAAATTTATTTCAAAATGTTTCTGATAGAATGGAAATATATTCTTCTAAATATATAATTGTTATACAAACCACCTAAAATTCAAGTCATACCTATTTAATATTGTAGATTAATAATTATTCCTAAAAGTAATATTTTAGTAGCACCTGGATGGCTCAGTTGGATAAGCAACCAGCTTTAGCTCAGGTCATAATCTTGTGGTTCCTGGATCCGAGTCCTGCGATGGGCTCTGTGATGACAGCTTAGAGCCTGGAGCCTGCTTCGGATTCTGTGTCTCCCTCTCTCTCTGCCCCTCCCCCACTCAAAGTCGGTCTCCCTCTCTCTCTGTCTCAAAAATAAATAAGCATTAAAAGCATTTTTAAAGTAATATTTTAAATGGACTGTTTTTCTATAACTTAATTATAACATTTTGTTTTAAAAACTACTGTATTAATGGCATTGTCATACCGGGATGTGGATATGTTCAGGTTATGTTTCTTTTTTTTTAATGTTTGCTTATTTATTTTTGCGAGAGAGAGAGAGTGCAAGTGGTGGAGAGGCAGAGAGAGGGTGAGACAGAGAATCCAGGCTTCACGCTGCTAGCACAGAGCCCGACATGGGGCATGATCTCAAGAACCCTGAGATCATGACCTGAGCTGAGATCAAAAGTTGGATGCCTGGGGTGCCTAGGTGGCTCAGTCGCTTAAGCATCTGACTTAGGCTCAGATCATGATCCTGCAGTTTGTGAGTTCAAGCCCTACCTTACGCTTTGTGCTGACAGCTCAGAGCCTGGAGCCTGCTTTGGATTCTGTCTCTCCTTCTGTCTCTACTCCTCCACTACTCATGCTCTATCTCTCTCTGTTTCTCAAAAAAATGAATAAACAGTAAAAAATTAAAAAAAATATATGAGTTGGGTGCTCAGCTGACTGAGCCACCCAGTGACCCATATATTTCAATATCACATTTAATTATCTCACAGTTCTTTCAGGCTAAGAGATTTTGAATAGTTTATTAACTCAATGATTTCATTCACAACGGAGGACTTTATACATTATTCTATATGGAAATAAGTCAGGATTCATGAGGTGCCAGGTCACTTTCTTCTTTTGAACATCCTGGGCTCAGGCAGATAGAAACCCCAGCACTTCATGGACCCCTGGCTTAGAAAGGCCTTTCTCAAAAAGTTCTAAATCCATCTCGAGTGTTTGCAATCAAGCAAAGACCTCCGGGACACCCAGGTGGGACAACCTGAGCTCAGAATTGGGTCTGTTTGGCCCTGAAGTCACCTTTCTCCATTTTGGAGCTCTCACTGATACCGATACCGTTGCAAGTTTCATTTCCCTGCCATTCCATGAAATTATAGAATAATCAGTCACATCCTCCTGTGTGATCAGGGGTCACTCATCCCTTGACACTACAAAGTCTGCCTCTCACAGTTTCTGCTCCCTCACTATGTACCTAAGTGCACCTCCTTTGTGGCCTTGTGCGGCTAGCACTGTTATCCTCCCTGAGTTCTGAGTAAACAGTGAACTGAGTAGTAAATCGCTGTTGACCTCATTCTGGTGTTAGGTATCATGTGTTTGGCCATCCCCCATAACTCTAGGTGGGAATCCCTCCTTCACTGTAAAATAGCCATGGAAGCAATCTCAGTGTGGCTGCTTAGAGGTCAGTGAGCTTCCATTCTTGAAATTTCTGAGTATTTCAATAGAAGAGAGCTATTTCTGCTCTTGTCCTTGTTACATTAACTTAATTCTACTTGTGAAAATGTTATTGCAAATTGCTAAAAGGCGTTTTCAAAAGCCACCTTAAAGATTTCTGCTATTCATAGAGGCATTTATATACAAAAAATATATATACACAACAACAACAAATAAGGTAGATTAAAGATATAGTTGCTTAAAGATTATAAGGATGGATGGTCTGTCAGCTAGGTTGCTAATTCTTATTTTCTGGAATGAAATCTTAATCTCTTTAAAATTCTAAAAAAAAAAAAAAAAGAAAAAAAAACCTTCAGCATATTAATAGGAATTCTTTCTACTCTCCGGAAGAAGCTATAAATTACATCAGACCAAAAAGAAAAAAAAAAAAAAAAGTCCCAGACAAGGTTTGGGATAAGAGATTTTCTTCATCCACTCTAGATTGCATTCAATATAAGCACATATTTTAAAATTAAGTATTTTTTTCTGAATTTTCTACTCATGTGCCATATACTTGTCTCAATTTTTTTGCAAAGTCCTCACATTCACAACCAGACCATATATAAACCATAGAATATTTGAATTCTTATTGCCAGGTAGCAGCTGTGATTCAGCACCATTTTTTTTTCCTGTCACAGGTAATCTACATTTTTGTCTTTTATCTCTTCTTTGTGCCAAGAGATGTATATTCTAACTATTTCATCTAAATATTTACAAAGGAAAAAATAATGAGGAGGATTTGTGAAGAAATGAATTCAAACTCTTAGACTATTTCAAAAGCAAAACATTTACAAATCTGCTTGACTTCACTGAGAAAATCTGCATATATTTATTACTGTTTTGACATAAACAATTTTGAAATCTTGAGAATATCTGTGCCTTTCCAAACTGAGTAAGATTAATAGAAAGTACTTACGTGATTTTGAAAGTTATATATTAGAAAATTCAAGAATCTTATGCTTAAGATTTATTCAGTTGACAGTTTTAGATTCATTAGTTAAGTGTTTCATTTACTAAAGCATTACCTAAGCCATATGGTGTATAAGAGAAAATGCAAGGAAGTGACTTAAGAAAAAAAACATACAATAGGAAAATTACTAAAAAAAGTGTTCGAGATGGTGTTTCTCGTTAGAACTTTTGCCATTTGGGAAGAAACAGTCTTTCCTTCTGCCAGAGAGTCTCCTGCATTGTAGGATGTGTGGCATCTCTGGGTCTTTGTCACTAAGTTACAGTAGCAACTCACAATCGCTGGGACCACCAATAATTCTGTCACTTGATTACAACTGCATCTGGTTGGTGTAACTCCCAGTAAAGACAGTTTTGAGCTTCCATATAATCTATTCCAGAGTATATCATCTAGCAGACTCCTTTTCTTTTCTTTTCTTTTTTAATTTTTTTTTAATGTTTATTTATTTTTGAAAAAGAGAGTGAGAGGCAGAGGGGCAGAGAGAGAAGGAGTCACAGAATCCGAAGCAGGCTCCAGGCTCCTAGCTGTCAGCACAGAGCCCGACGCGGGGCTTGAACTCACGGAGTGTAAGATCATGACTTGAGCTGAAGTCAGACGTTTAACTGACTGAGCCACTGAAGTGCCCCTAGCAGACTCCTTTTCAATATTGCCAAGTGCTTTAGCTATTTCTCTGTTTTTCCTTTGGCCACACTAAAGTGATGACTCTTCTAAAAGAGTTGAATTTCTCTCTCTTTCTCTCTCTTTTCCCCCTCTTCCTGGGGCTATGACCTATCCTCCGATGACCATGTACAGCAAGGAACCACATTCTCATGGACTTCAAGAAAACTCTTGGCTACTTGGAATTTAATTTAACACATTGCCCCAATATACCTATAAATCTTACGACATTATTTCTTTCTTCCTCAGCTCCCCCGTACTCCCACCTCGTTCATTCTTCAGGCTTTAGTCAGGAAAACAGATATTACACTAGTTGTTTTAACAAAGTTCAGGTAAAGGAAAATCTTTAAAACTAGTTGTTTTAAAACCTGTTAAAAACTAGTTGTTTTAACAAAGTTCAGGTAATAGAGGGCTGAAAGACAAAATATAGGGTTGGCACTAAGGTAGCAGAGAGACAATAACTGCAGGAAACATCTGTCACCAATGGGGTCTGAAGGAACAAATGGATGAAGAAGAAAGACCCCGAAGAGCTGAGGCTCAGAACCAGAAGGCAGGGCATTGACAAATTCCTGCTAGTGCCAGTGTGAAGCAGAACGTTGAGACATCCTCTTAAAAGTTCAGCTAACTCACCAGATAGGGTATGGAACATACATTGATGGAGTCATATGTAAGACATGATATGGTACAGATGTTAAACCAATATCTTGCTGAGAAGATTTGCAGCCAAAAATCAAGATACGATAGTAGGGTTGACTTCTGTTACCATCGCTCTTAGTAACCAGTTGAAGAATTTGTTTTCCATCCTTTCTAGTCGATAAGGAATTGGTTATCCTAGTCTCCACGAGGTGGAGGAAGGGAATACTTTCTGTGAATTAAGGTTATGAATGCTCTCAGTTCATGTGGACTCTTAATGATGATGGATCAGCAAGCAAGGAGCAAAGACATTGCTCTACTGGGGGGTAAACTTCCCGGAGTAGAGTGAGATGCTGGAGATGTTACTACCTAATGAAGACAGGAAAGAGGAAGTCTGGAACTAATAGAATTCACTGAGGTACCTGTGGGTGCTTCCGTACTTGTAACAACTATCAACTGGCAGGCTCAGTGACCATGGCCTGACAAGGGTTAAGTAAGCAGATGGTCAGAACCATCAGGGATCCATGTCTATACCTTTCTACTCAACAGGAAAACCAACCAGCTGAAGTGCTGGCCCGAAGTGAGGGTTACTAGAGAAGGAGATGGATATTTCCTACAGCCTTGGGAGTAGTTGTTACAGTAGGGACCATAGCTTCTTCCACTTCTGATGTCACATCATTTAGGTATTAAGTTTAGCTGTAACTTCAAAGCATCCATAAGAGAAACAACTCAGTGTAAAACATAGGCAGATTTGAAGGAATGGACTATAGAAAATTGTGGATGCATTTCTCCACATTTTCTTGATCCCCTCTGAAGCCAGTTGTAGCTACAGAAGACATTTTCTATGCACACATAAGATATCTGACCGCCAGCCCCTGTATCACTCTGTTTGTTTGACAGAAGGCTTTCTATAGTGCTACGGGAGTTAGTAGATCTATGAGTATTGGGATTCAAATCTTGGGACTAGGGTCCCCGTCACCTGGGGTCAGTGCCTCTGATGAAGTTTAACGGGACTGGTTATAGCAGGGTAGAATCAGTTCTGACTGAAATCCATTGATATGGTTATTGCTGCAATGGCAATGAGAATGTAAAGGAGCACTTGGATATTCCTCCTGCAGCATGCAGCTGGCCCCCTGGGTGTTCCTATTGGAAGAACTAAAGTAGTAACCGGATGAGAAAGGAAAGAGACACTGGCAGAGTCCCCATACTGGTAGCACAAAATAAATAAAGAAGGGTGAGTTTTAAGACACAATATCTTAAAGTTATATATTTGAATAGTCTCCTGATTTATTTCTTAGGACTCTGATTTTATTATTTTTTTATTGCTAAAATGTTTGGTAATCTATGGTAAGTTATAGCTAATGAGAATGCCTTCGAGAAATGTTTGTGTTTTCCTTTGAGAATACTGTTTTCATCTACTTAGGCTGTGATAACTAAGTAACATGAACTGGGTAGCTTAAGCCCTCTTTTCACCACATCCTCAGGACAAAGAGAGAAGCTCTGGTGTCTCTTGCTCTCCTTATGAGGTCGCTTAATTCCACCATCATGGTTCCACATTCACAATCTCACCTAAACTTAATTATTTCCCAAAGATCTTACCTCCAAATACCATTATATTGGGGTTAGGGTTTCAATATATGAATGGGGAGCATAAACATTCAGTCCATAAAAAAATAGCACAAAATATCTATATGATTTCATTCATTTGCAGAATTTAAGAAACAAAACTGATGAAAATGGGGAAGGGAAGCAAAAATAAGATAGAAACAGAGAGAGGGAAACCATAAGAGACTCTTAAATACAGAGAACAAACTGAGGGTTGCTGGAGGGGTGTTGGGTGAGGGGGTGGGTTAAATGGGTGATGGGCATTAGGAGGGCACTTGTTGGGATGCGTACTGGGTGTTATGTGTAAGTAGTGAATCACTAAATTCTATTCCTGAAGTCATCATTACACTATATGTTAACTAATTTGGATTTAAATGTAAAAAATAATAAAAAAAAAAAACAGAAGAAAGAAAAGAGGAGATGGTAGTTGGGTTTTTTATGTTGCAGAATGCTGACATGACAGATGTCCCTAAAAGTGGACTTTTCTTGTTCTTCTTAGCAACTCATAGCGGTACATGATATTGACACCTAGTAAGACTTCTCATTTCAAGGTCATGCAGACTTCACTATAAGTAAATTTAAAATCTGTTTTATTTGCTTTTTTGTATAGTGGTAAGTCTTTTCTAATCAATTCCTCTCATTTCAGAAGAAAGTCTCTCTAGGTTTTGTGTTAAATCAATATATAGAAACTTGTAAGTACAGTGTTAATAAATATAGTGCTAACAGTTTACAATACAATTCACTCAAGTAATTGGTGGCAGGGGACATCTTGTGGTCAAAACAGCAAGTGAACTTCTTTGAACTAAATTAAGAACTAGCAGAAGACAATCACTTTATATGAAAAAGAAAATAGAGGAAAGACTGATGTAAGACACAATAGATCTAAAACTAAAGCAAGTAACATTGTAATTATTACCTATAAGAAAACCTATCAGAATTGACCTAGCAATCAAAATGTGAAAAGAAAAACACAATTACAAAAAAATGAAACAAAGTCTTTTAATCTAAAATATCCCTAGTCAAGGTAAAGTTATTCAAGTGTACTAGTTTCTATTATGTGAATTTAAATTCCAATCAATCATTGAATCTGTTCAGTTCTTCTCATATTTCCTTTCAATATTATACTTTAAGAATAAAAAAATAGACAAAAATTTTAAAAAAGAAATAGAATGATCATGGTTTTTAATTTGCCACGTAGTTTAAGTAATTTTTTGTTATATTTACTTCTGTCCATTTATATCTTTATGTCCTTTATTTACTTATGTAATTACATTGCTGAACCATTTCACATTTTCTGCACATTGGACATATAAAACTTTACTCTAGTTGTGTATCTTCTAAGTATATTTCCTATCTACAATTGATGCTATTATTACATGCAAAACATTTTTAAATGGTATCATTTAAATTCCATTCCATATTTAAATGTTCCCCACTTCCTAAAAATTTGTCATTATAGTCAATTGGTTTACAAACCAGGATTCTATCAAAATGAAAGTATTGACAAAAGTTTCTTTTATTTCTTCAGTCTACTACCCTTTTGCCTTCTCCTTTTTAGCTTTTTGAAATATTTCTCCACAATATTTGCGGTGAAAATTTCAAACCAACAGCAATTTTAGAAGTATTTTCATAGTGACTATTATACTTATCACCTATTTGTCTCATTAATATTTCATTTCATTAATCACATATTTACTCATAACTTCATTTCTACGTCTATCCTCATTCCACCATAACTGACACTGGCCAATTGCTTTACCTTTGAGAATGGCCCTAAAGTCTATAAAAATGTGCAGATGGGCTGATGCTTGGCCAGAGCATCATCCAGTGCTAGGATGACCGACAGAAGTTTAGTCAATTGTGATGACCCTCGGGTCTTATTATTATAATTTTTTAAATCAGGATTTTCTAGTTGTTAATGGATGGAAAACAGTAACTTCCCACTATGCTCCATGATGTGTGATAAGGGTTATGCCTTTTGCAAATTATACAAACTCCATTCACCATTTACGCAGTTGATCTTAGAAGGCTCCCTCACTAGCCAAGAGGTCTGGGAAAGGAGTGTCTTCCTCTAGCAACATGACATCTGTTGAGGACAGTGGCAACTACCCCTTCCTGCAGGTGGAATTTATAAGAGGTTCCGTGTTTACCTCCTTCCTGTAGCGAAGATACTTCAATAGCTGTGCTGAATTTGTGTGTTGCGGCTTCCATGACCCAAGATATAGTGGGTAACTTGGTATGAAGATTCAGGAATTGTCACCCTAATGACATTTTGTGGGACCAAGAGCCACGAGGTGCAGTTTCTTCCATCACAAATCTATGGCAACCTATGGCCATAAACTAAAAGCTAAAGACTCCAACAGCCCGGAGATAAAAATTTTAAAGTCTCTACAGTGAAAAGAGTCTTTGTTAGAATTAAGGGGAGTGTCTGTTGAATTGAAATTTGTGTAGATAGTATACCTTTTATTGAAGGCAATTTCATTCAATATGGGCTAATTTTCCAGTAATAGAATAAGTTTTCTTCAGTAAAATGTGTCTAAAAAAATCCTAAAAGATGGTGGGCTTGTTTTAGGTCTTGAGAGGGTCATTCTTGGCAATGTCAGGGATGGATGGCCTTTAGTTTATCATGTAGTTTTCAGAAATTGAAACGTGGTGGTGAGTCTTTGCTTGGTGAAAGACAATGCTAATCTCTTTTTTGGTGAGCTCCTTTGTAAATATTTTTATGTTCTGAATATGTCAAATTAACTTCCTCAGAGAAGAATGTCTTCAGTACAAGTTTATAGTTGTACTTCTGGTTAGAAATTAGATGTGGGTAAGAAATTGCCTGCAAAACTTGCATGAACTGCCAAAGCTATCAGGGTACACTATAGATAGTCTGATAAAGTGTATGTTGTCTCTTCATCTCAGTAGATGTTGAAAGAGGTATTGAAGAGAATATATTAGTTCAAACTCTGAGAGCAAAATATTTACTAGTTGCTCATTGGTTAGAGTCAGTAGTCTCATAATATTGGTCAGTGGGTGGGGCCACGACATTAAGTGGCATTGAGGTTGTGGTGATGCATGTGAGGTCCCATTCATTCTTTTCAAGTTTAAGAACCAGCCAGCTAGGACTGTAAATGAAAAAGCAGTAGGAATAATTACAGAATCATGGAATAGGTCTTGTATAATGATTTTTAATCTTTGTTTGGATTTGCATTGTTTTGGATTCACTATGTTGTCTGTGGGAGAAGATCTATGGGTTCTTATGCTGTAAAAACAATTTTCAAGTGCCCAAGGCTTAATTTAATGTACTACTCATTAGATGAGAGTGCCCAAGTGCACTGTGGGATGGATGTTTGAGGGCAATGGGTGCTAAGACTATGGGCAGTTTAGGTAAGCTAATAGTTAAAATAGCTAAGGTGAGGCATGCCTATTTGTCCTCTATTTTATGTACAGTAACTTCCCTAGGATTATAGCAGTACCTTTTTTAAGTTTAGTGGACTAGTCAGGTATAAATTAAATTTGAGCCCCTGTATTGATTAAGGCCGTGAAGTCTTGACAATTCTGTTTTTCAGCAGATGTTAACGTTAAATCAGAATCTGTGTTTTCAAGGTGGGAAAACTGATTTGTGCCTTTTGATCTGTTTATTGTATAAATTAATTTAGTAAGTCTTGGATTTCTTTGTGTCACACTGGATCGAATTCCTTTCTTCTTCCTTTCTTTCCTCTCTCCCTTCCTTCTTCCCTTCCTTCCTTCCTTCCTTCCTCCTTTCTTTCTTTCTTTCTTTCTTTCTTTCTTTCTTTCTTTCTTTCTTTCT
>NW_024412377.1:22726608-22772079 GCF_014898765.1 Herpailurus yagouaroundi | reverse complement strand
TCTTTCTTTCTTTCTTTCTTTCTTTCTTTCTTTCTTTCTTTCTTTCTCTTTCTTTCTCTTTTTCTTTCTTTCGTCTCTCATTTCTTTAGTTCCTATCACTTGTTCATATTTATGTCTCTTCTTCCAGAGAGCCTCAAATCAGGATCATCAAGTTAAATGCCTCCCTCATGGTAATTACTGAATTATCTCCTTAGCTCTGCCGCAGGGGTACCATGAGTGTTTTTCCTTATAACTCTGAGAATTAGTTTATTTTTTGGTGACAAAGACATAGGTAGCAGTGGCAATAACAAAATTCTTTTGAAGGACCCTAGTGATCCGTCTGCTTTTAGAAATGTGGATCTTGCAGTTTGAATAGTGGCTGTTTTTCCTTGACAAATGCAACTCTCTCATGGGTCCATATATCACACATGGTATACATCCATCATCTGAGTGCTCTTTAGAATGGCCAGCCAACCAGATTGAGGTACACCAACGATTGGCACAGAGTAAGAATTATTCCTCTGCGTCTAATGTCAGGCATAGCATATGCTGGAATTGAGACACAATTCCATTAAAGATATACAGATAGTTATGGGCCAAAGCATACAACCCAGGTTCACTGTAAGGAGGGCCTCAATCCAGTAAGCCTGTCTCTAAATAGCAATCATCAAAACTTGTAACTTAGATGGGTAATACGTGTAACAGAGTCTGGGTCATACTCAACAAATATAGCACAGGACAGCATACCTCAAAGTGTAAGCGAGCTAGGAAGCAGCAGCTCAAAGTACATGCATTGAGCAGGCATCAAAGCCAGTTAGGAAGCCAAAACAAGAGAAGAAAAATCACAGGTGATGGTGGTCATCATCTATACACCCTGATCACTGTGCCACTTGTTGCAGCCACTATGAATAGATAGGATGGACCCCATTCAAAATGGGTTCAAGGACGCCTGGGTGGCTCAGTCGGTTTAGCCGCAGACCTTGGCTCAAGTCATGATCTCATGGTTAATGAGTTCAAGCCCTGCGTCAGGCTCTGCGCTGACAGCTTGGAGCCTGGAGCCTGCTTCGGATTCTGTGTCTCCCTCTCTCTCTGTCCCTCCCCCACTTGTGCTCTATGTCTCTCAAAAATAAATAAACTTACAAAAAATTTAAAAATGGGTTCATACCTCAAGATTGATGACACCACCTACACAGCGAGAGTGCAAAACATTTTTAAGTCACATATTGAGACTTTCTGAAGACAGCAGAAGGATTCACAAGTAGGTCCAAAAATGGATTGTGAGAGTAGAGAAAGAAGATTGGTTTGGAGTTTTTACTGTTGTTGGAGAATGGGTACACTGTGAGGATTCTCACATGGGCAGGGATTTGCAAGGTTTGAAACTCACACAAGTAACAAAGGAGGTAGCATCCAAGTTTTTTTTGTTTTTTGGGTTTTTTTTTTTTTTTTTTTTAGCTCCTCCAGATGTGGGCTAGTAGAAATATCAGCCCAGAGCCTGACGCAGGGCTCGAACTCACAGACCGCTAGATCATGACCTGAGCCGAAGTCGGACGCTCAACGACTGAGCCACCCAGGCTCCTCAAATTTGTATATATGGTAAAAAAAAAAAAAAAAAAAAATTCTATATTATTACTTTACTTAAGGAATTAACTATAGTAAAATAAACACAAACATTTTATATCTATACATATATATTTAGAAATATAAAAACATATACAAAACCTATTTAGAAGTTAACATTCATATATATATATACATGTATATATATATATATTGGCTCATTTTAATCAGTATTAATGATCCTTGTACCTTGTAATACCTGTATTCTTATTCTAAAGTACTCAATATTAAATTAAATTATTCATTCACTTCCTCTAAGCATACAATGACATACTGCCTAACTTAATATGTCTTTTTATTAGTTCAATAAAATAGTTCAATATCTTAACATGTTCAATTAAGAAACAGTTGCATTCATTCACAAAGGTACATTAAGTTTAATTGTGAATTCAAACCCTACTTGATCTTCTAACCACAAAGCATAAAAGTAAAATCCACAGAAGTACAGTACATAAATAATTTCCATTAAGTGATTCTTTAGTATTCAAACCTGTTGATGAAATACACCACAAAAATAATGAAATCTAAACTGAGTCAGTTAAATAGCCTTTGTATTTTCTGTGTTCAGGGCATTTTCATATCTAGGAAGAGATCGGCTTTCACTTTCTAAATTTTAATTCTCATTGTAATTCAAAGTGAGTATTTCCACTTGTTACTGTAAATTGTGTAAAACTATGTGCCTGATTTGGTAGCCATTAGCCACCTGTGGTCTCAGATGCAAATTAATACAATTTTAAACATTCAGCTGTAGTCACACTAGGTGCATATCAGAGGTTTACAAAGTGGCTAGTAACTACCTTATTGGACCCAGTAAAAAAAAAAAAAAAGGTAAAATTAGAACATCATTTCAGAAACTTTTACTGCACATTAATGCTATGAGATATGCAAGATGTAAAATGGGCACAGTATATAAGGAATTGTACATAATGTTTTAGAACCATTGCTGAATATTCAAATACTTAGCTTGTGGATTAAATAGTTCTTCAATCATGTGTACCCTGAAGTTGTTAGAACAGTATCACATACTCTTTAAAGTCTATGTTTTTCATAGTATCTGATTTATTTGACGTCTTTTTAAAATAGCATTTTGGATATTTCATTGATTAATTTGCATTCAGTAAGAAAATTCAGAAAACATGGAATGCTATGAAGAAATGATCCCCAAAGTCCCTGTAGTATAAACAGTCAATATTAATTCATTGAAGTATTTTTTTCTAGAATTTTGTTTTTTCTAGACATAATTTAAAGATAATTACTAATATGTCTCTTACTGAATGCAAACTTTCAAATATATTTTTTTTACTCAGCAATATATAAATCCCAGATTACCTCACATTTTCTCAAAAAAAAAAAGTTACTCTTACCTGTCTTACATAGTGATTGTCACACTGTATATATAAGAGTTCAAAGCAGATTTTTTATTTATAAGTCTAATATAATAATTTTCTAACAAAAGTAATTTTTATAAACCCCCAATTAAGCTGTGATCTCTGTGATCATAAAACAATGGGATATTAGAAGACACTAACACTTACACTGAGAAATATAATTCCTACTCTGATTTTATCTGTTCACGTATCCTTGGAGGGATGTTTTTTTTAAAGCAATGACTTCTCTCTTTAAATCTGTTCTGCTTGAGAGATTAGTTCCTGGTCTTAGTATGTGATTTGCTATTCATCTTTAAGAATGTGCTAAAAGTTAAAAGCAGCAATTTTGACATTATGTCCCAAAAGCAAGAGGGATTACTACTTTTATATGAAAGGATGAAATGTTACAACAGGATTACTATACCCATTAGTGAGAGATAAATTCTGGATGTGGCTGAGGAGGACTTTAACCATTCTTGATCTTTCACCGATTAACTATTTTGGAGGGATACAACATGAGACATATGAATTGCAGAGGGAAAGCAAAATCAAGTCTCAATACTGTGTTCACAAAGTAATGTATAGCTCTCTCTCTACTTCTAGAACACAGACCGATATCATAATCCAGGTCTACTATATTTTCTACAAAACTGGGCACACATTAGTTTGATTTTCCTGAGACCATCCTGAAAGAAAGACTTTGTTAGAGGTGGTTTGGGGGATGTAGGCGAGAGGGTAGTAAAATGTGACAGAGCAAAGAGAGAAATAGTTTATAAAGTATGGTTTTAAGAATAGGTTATGAGATGGGCAATTGAAACTCAATCTTCTCGGAAGTACCGGAGAAGCACCTCTGATTGCTCTAAGGGAAGAAGAGGAGATAAGGTTATTTAGCTTCTGGCTTCTGTTCCTCATGAATTGAGAGCTGGGTACAAATGCCTTACATCTAATGAATTCTACTACTATCCAACTGGTGAACCTAGCTAACTTCCATGATGGTATAAGAAGCCCTTGATTGGAGAAGCAGGGAGACATGTGTGAAGGAAGAAAGATGTCAGTGTTGAAGGAAAATGTCTCCTGAAGCTTCAACAGGACTCAGAAGTGGCTGAAACAATGCAAAACAAGTGTATCTACATTGACTTTGATAATCCACCCACTGCAGCCTTCAAATTTGCCCGTGACCTACACTGAGTTCTCTCTATAATGGGGGTTTAAAGTGATGGCTAGCCATAGTGACACTTGAAGGTAAGTACAAAGCCTAGAATCCCTGTGCAGCAACTACACCCAAGGCTTTCATTAATTTTATATCATTTCTCAATTAATTGTAGCCCTTGCCTTTGGCTAGCATTTCGGTAGGTTGGTTATCTTTACTAAATTTAGAAACACCCAGAAGTACTCCAAGGAATCCTTTGAGTTCCAGACTTACTCTTCCCTTCTCCCTAACGTCCACAGAGTCTCAATAATCATGAAATTCACTTATCAATAATGCCTTTCTTTGGCTGATATGTCAACATTTGGAGACCAAAATGACCTGGAAGCATCCATAAAGTTTAGTCCACTGGAAGGTATTTTCTTCCTTTAGCCAATCTACCCATAAATGCTAGAATCACTAATCCCTCAGACTGGAAGGAATGGAAATCAACTTTTGTAATTAGTCGCTGAGAGTGATGGTAATAGGACTCAATGCAAGCATCACCTCCTGGTTATCGGATGTAAGTGTTCTAGCTACTGAGATCTCAGATAGATATAATGATAATTGGAACACAAATATAACATTACATCTTACCACAACACTTCATCTACACAATGCGTCATTCCCACTCATGGATTTAGGTGAACTTTTAAAAGTATCTACCAATGCTTTATGGGCTTGCAGGTGTTACGGTTTTGAGTAGAATCAGAGGATACCATAGTCCAATTCAATTATTGTTACATCTCTGTCACTGTAGAATAAAACCTTTGTTCTACACTTGATCTTAGCCAAAAGGCCGAGGAGGAATAGAACCTTTGTTCTAAAGGGATGTTATATGAGATCTCATATTGTCATATCAGACACTTTGTCATCTCTGATAGCAATTTTGCAGAAGCACAGGGTGCAAAATTACCAAAAGCAGGAAAGACAATTCCATGTACAAAATAAATGTCAATCTGAGTGACAAAAACTTGCTACCTCCTCTATGATGGAAAGTGCCGTGTCTGATATAACCAAATTGACAAGTGGTTGACTAGTCTCCTAAAAGAATCATATCATAAATGCTCAGTGATGGCTTTTGAAGCTGATAGAAGCAAACGTTTGGCAGCTTCCATCTGTAAGATAAGCCATAATAAGAAAGAATCCATGTGGTTGTACCTGTCTAGTTTACATCCATGTTATCATGGCTATTCTCTGCATGAGACTAGTTTTCAAACACTGCAGTGGGGTAAGTTAAAAAAAAAAAAGGTTTATATCCACCAGATGGGTCATGCCGTCTACCTGGGTTTTCGGTATCATCATTGCAGTGGATGCCATCATAATAAAGATATTCACACTTTGGACCTACTCATATAGTTACTTGCATCTGCTTCTTCCTTTGCTCATTGATTAGGTTATTCAATTTTGTTCTTTTGAAGCCAGTGACCACCAATTACATTATTGACCATGCCTGAGAATCTATGTAAGCCTTGCAGAGTACTTCTAGTACACAAAGTTGACGACTAAGTGGACTGTTTATAGCACTGAGAATATTTCTCCTCACTTTTTTTTTTTTTAATTTCAGAACCATCCCTAAATGGTACTTCCGGTTGACAGCAGTTCATGTTCAGCTATTAAGAACATATCAAGCCAACTAATTTGGAAACTGATTTTTTCTTCTTCATCGTACCTGGTTGGGTCAAATACTGAAATGTATCATTTCTGTTTTGTGAAGGATTCCTGACCGTCTTATAATATGTCTTATAGATATTACAAGAGTAAACTCATGATGGGAATATCTGATTTTATAGTTACTTGGTGCTCCATAATCAGGGCCTCAGATTGTACAAGGTTCTAGAAACACACCAAGAGTTTATTTTCTGATACTGAGTAGTTCTCTTCTGCGGAAAGCATGGCTTTATTCTGGATTTATATGAGACTGCACCATGACTCACCTAAAAAGATATTGTCTCACAGATATCTTTATCTACCTTGGGTACCTATAGTATACTTGTGCTCGATAGGTCATGTGGCCTGAGTTAAATATCAACTTACACTAGACCCTGGATCTGCTAGAGAGACAGCTTTTATTCTAGGACCAATTTAAATACGGAATGCCTCCAAGTGACTTGTTAAATTGTTTGGAACAACATTTCCAACTGTGATATATAATACTCCCCAAATTTGCAGGTGTCACCAATTCTGAGTCCTTTTCTTAGAAGTAGATGTACAAGATGGGATATTTTCAAGATACACCTCGCACTGGACCCCGGAAATCTTTACCAATGTAGCAGACTGCTGATACTGAATTTTCTCTCATTGTTTAGCATGTTTGTGTTTAAACATGCCACTTCCTGTTTTTCATGCCTGGTTAGCAAGACAGATTTCATAAAATGGACTTTTATGTTGTTTCACAGAATAACAAGGTGGTTGTGGTCCCTTTGTATTATATATTGAGATGGAGATCATAGGAGATAACTTTAGCCTGAGCCAAGAAATCCCTTGTGAATGTGAACTTTTTGACTTTTCCGATGGGGATAGAAAAGAAGCAAATTAGCAAATCATTGTCTGATTGCCAAATGCTAGAAACTGTGTTAATCTGTTTATTTAAGATCCCATGTTTGAAAAAAAAAACAGCTACAACTGGGGAGTAATTAGACAAATTTACAATAGTCCATTGTCATTCAGCCTGATCCATGTAATGTTTTCAGGGGGCCTACTGGTGAACTGAATCTTAATTTCATGGAAACCATCAGCCTTGTACCCTTTAAATATTTGAAAGTAGCAATAATTTTTGCTGTCTCCTCTAGTATATGGCTGAGTTGTGGTGATTTCAGGAACTTTCAATTAATTTTCTTAGCATAATGACACTTTCTCCACAGTTAGAGAAATAATGTGATAGTGCTATGATCTACTGCAAATTATGACTCAACTCAGAAGCCAATGAAATGACTAGAATGAATCCATGAATCCATTGGACTCCTTGTGAGGTGACATAAGACAGGGTAATTTTTACTCAATTATTTATTAGGCCCCCACGATCAATAAAAATATTAGCATTTTGAGTTCCTTTAATTCTGAGTCAGGTCAAAATTTATCTTCAATAAGTGTTGATAGATATGGGTATTTGTTTTCCAATTGTACAGTTGCTCTGATAAATATACTTGGGTGTCTTTGGGTAAAAGAGACATGTACATGTGGTAGTGCCATTAGGTCTTTCCTAAAAGGAAACCGGTCTCCCTTTCAGTTGTTCTGCTCTGGGTCTGAAAATTCTAATTCTGGAAACTAAGCCAAGGATCATAACTTTCAATTAAATCAGATGACATCTACTCCGTGCTTTCCAGGTCTTGCACATTTTGGTTATGTGAAATAAGGAACACCCATGTTGCCAACTCATAATATTGACTAAAAAATGCTATGCTCTATTTACCTGTACCATACATTCTTAGGTATCAAAGCTCCCATGTATTCCAAGTGCTAGAAATGGTGAATAAGCCAATTAATTCTATTTTTCATCTTCTTTATTCTAATCGACCACAGGTGGGAGACAGTAATTGTTATTCCACGGAACGTCACTTAACACCAATAGTGGGGTTCATGTTGTTATTTGTATGCTGGGGGAGACCATTTCTGAATGTCACTTGGAACATCTAAAATCTAAAGCTATTTCTGGCACCCACTCCCTTGGTTTTGGTTCCTTCAAGGGCAGAACCTGAGACAAGGAATTCAGTGTAGGTAGTATATTTGAGAGGTAACCTTAAAAAGCTCATGTGTGAGAGAAGAAGAAGTTTGACAAGCAAGCAAG
Source organism: Herpailurus yagouaroundi (assembly GCF_014898765.1). NCBI lineage: Eukaryota > Metazoa > Chordata > Mammalia > Carnivora > Felidae > Herpailurus > Herpailurus yagouaroundi. The sequence goes on along the minus strand of NW_024412377.1, from coordinate 22,764,143 downwards.
AATTTCATGTATTTATACCTTAATAAAAAGATTGCTGACATTGACAACTGTGGCTAACTCCATTGGGAGCCCTACAAGGAGCCATGAAGAATGAACTTCAGGATTGTTTCAATAACAAGTTCATAGGGATTTTTATTTATTACTTTCCATCCCCTAGTGTTTGATGGCTGTCCAGGTATTAAATCTCTGACATTTCTGGAATATCCTGCACAAGGGATGAGCAAACTCAGAGAGATGCAGAAACTAGAGGTGGTAAACTGTCAGCTTCAATAGAACTCTCCATCACAGATGAGTTAGGAGGAAAATATATGTCTAAACAGCACCTGCAGTGAGGGATTCGGGAAAAACTAGTGTTGTCTACAGTGATTACAATTAAATACACATACCATACTCCTGAGTCTTTGTTGCCGAAGTAGGAGATGACTTTAGCTAATTTCCACAAAAATAGGAATTTGACTGTAGAAAGTAACTCAAATCACTAAAGTGGAGAAACAAACAGGTTTAGTCATTGGGATGGATAGCCTCCAGAACCTCTTCCATTCTTCTCTCTCTCCTTCCCTCTATAACATAACAGAACAAATTCTGCTGACTGCAATATCCAGCACTCCTTCCACTCTGGCTTCTGGTTTAGTTAGATGGTACAGAGAGGAAAGAGAAGTAAGGTTTATTTGCCTTTTTATCTCACAGCTCTCCCAAGGCTTGATTTTGCCTGTGTTCCTCTTCCTGAGGTCACAGCGTAGGTTGGATAGCATCTCACACCCCCTTGTAATGTGCGCAAAAGAGCTTTCTCCCTCTATTCATCAGGGTTCTCCAGGGAAACACAACCAATAGTTCAGATATATACATGATACAAGATAGATAGCAAGATAGAAAGATAGATAGATGTATCTGCATATATGCATGTATTTCTCTCTATATCCCCATCTGTACATTTAAAAATGGGAAAAATGGGCAAGTAGAATAAAAGTTTATACCAGTAAAAATGAAAACAACTCAAATGTCTATCAAACTAGAATGGATAGATAGATTTCATGCCAATTAGTATTTGTTATGTTCCAAAGTCCAATTTGCCAAATGTTTTCTCAGCAACTGACTACTACTCCTGTTTCATTTGGGCGAAGGCAAAGTTTTTTGAAACTCATAGGTAACAGGAGAGGTTAGTGAACATGTTTGCACATACCCTGATGGATAGATCCTGGCTATTGACTGAGTTATATTTCACCAGTTGCTCCCATTTGAATCTGTGAATTTTAACATAGTGATGAAAAGCCTTGCCATTTAGAATTCATTCCAAGCACTGATTGGAAATTCATTCCAAAGTCTTTTCATGCAAATACACACTCAGGTAAGCGTAGGAAATAGTGACCAATCAATGAATGTTGATGCAAAATTACTTATTCCGTCAATCTGGGCCCAATCAAGAGACAGAAACAACACAGTAATTTGAAGAGAAAAAGTTTAATATAAATAACTATAATGAAACAAGATACTAAGTTAATGAGGGAATTGGCTACTAAGAAGTAAAGAGAACTCTAAAGAATATAGGAACAACAGATATAAAGAGAAGCTATTACACAGAAGAAAAGCCTCATTTCTAGGGATGAGATTCAGGTTCTTTTGGAAAGGAACACTTCTCTGGTTCTGGGAGGACAAAGAATCTCCTCTGGTGCCGTGCCAATGGAACTTGCTGGAAGTTTTTCCTCCCAAACTTGTCAGAAATCTGCTCTCAAGTGTTCAAGAAACACTGTTCATTGGAGGTTTCCCCAGTGGCACTCTGCCGTAATATCACCCAAACTGGGTTGCAGGGGAATCTGCCGGCTCCTGGGTTTTGTTGGCTGTCGTGCAAGGCAGGAGCCGAGCACTGGAGAAGCTGCTGTTACTGCAGGGGCTGGCTGGAAGCATCCACCACCAAACTACCCGAATCAGGCTGCTGGCATTGACTGCTGCCCACTGGGACTGTGGGGCGCAAAGCACTGCGGGACTCATGCCCTGTTGGACCTGTAGGCTTTGACGAAGCAGGTTGAAGAGGAGCCACGCGTGCTGTTCCCAAGTGAGTCCACCAGAGCCAGGAAGCGAAAATCTTTTCTGCTAGGCGTCATAGCTCACGAGTGCTCTCCACTGACACAAAATCATTGTCGGCTGGCAAAGAAAAAATATTTAAAGGGTCAAATTCACTTTAACAGAGCAGGCAAAAAGAGTAAATTTGGAGCAAAGATGCAACAAATTGATAACCAACACACATCCATATAAAAAATGAAATTAGATATATTTAGCTCTTTTTGAAATATTTTTATATCAGCACAGATCATCCATATGGTCCTTCCCCAAAACTAAAACTTTTCAATGCATTATAAAAATCATGGTTAATTTTACGCACCTAAATGAGACAGGAAAAAAAAAAAAAACTACCAGGAATTAAATGGAATACCTTTTCATAGGACAATGGTAGTATTTAATTTTAAAAGGTATTAATGAATTCCACCTAAAGAGATACTCCTACTGATCTTAAAATTAAACAAGTGAAGACAATTTGTTATATAACTTCAAGAACTGCATCTCCTTAACCAGTACCTTCTTAGTCCTTGACAGAAGTTTTATATTTGAAGAGATTGATGTATTTTGACACCTTTCAAATATTTGAAGGCATTTACTAAATATAATGTGGCAAAGGGTACTTGTCACAATTATTTCTGAGTTAAATCAGGAACACTGACTCTCCTCCAATCAAATTAGATTAACAGAGGCTACTAAGTCCAATAGGTAATAAATCCGATAGTCAGGCATGATCACTAACAAATAACATCCATACAGGCAGAAAATACTGACAAACATCTCTGTAGGAGGGATGCCAGCTTTTTTGGTTTTGTATTTACTTGTTTTTTGGTATGTATACAAGATAAGTTTGGTCTTTTATATATACGTAGTAGTGTTGAAGTACATGATCATTTTATAAATGGTATAAGCTTTTAAATCCGTGCGTGTTTTAGTAGGAGACACATAGCAAATGCAATTTTATTTTATATTTGCCAAAGAAACATGCCAGTTCTACTGTAGCCTCAGATATTTTACTGCAGACATTTACATTTTCCATGAAAATTTACCTTCTTATGAAAGGAACAGTCAGTGGCTCCCAAACTTTGGCATTCATCACAATTTATTGCATGCCTCAGAAGGCCACAGAATTATGTTACAAGAAATAGATATTAACAGAATAAAGATATTAACATATATCTTTGTAGATGTTTTGCCCTGAGTTATAGACTGATACGTGGTGAAAGTGAATTTATATGTAATCTAAAACAACTTTCCTGGCAGCTTCCTTAGTTGAACAAATCCAACTTTTGACTTCAACAACTACCTTAGCCTGAAAATGCTCTAAATAGTATTCATATTACCTAACAATTAAAATAACATTGTGATATAACTAGAGTGGCCATATATCAGATTGTCCAAATGGGGTTTTGTTGTTGTTGTTCTATGTGTGGTTGTGCGTATGTGTATGTATGGAGACACTATAATTTAATCTTGACAGTATAAATTAGGACTTCCTTACATATACACTCATTCTGGTTCTTTATTCTATTGATAGGAACCCTCTATTTTTGTTTTTGTTTGGCTATTTTTGTTTTTTATTGTTTCTAAGATTAGGTATGTTTTATTTTATTTATTTAATTATTATTATTATATTTTTTGAGAGAGAGAGATTTAGAGAGTGCGCACGAGCTGGAGGGGGGCAGAGGGAGAGGGAGAAAAGAATCTTAAGCTGAGCCACCCAGGCACCCTAGCTATCTATGTTTCATTTTCGATTCAAGGCAATGTAAAAGTTATAACGTCTAGAATTGTTTATCATGGTGGATTATAGAAAATAAGTCTTTATTAAAAATTTTAAAATTATCTGCTCTGCTACTTTAAAAAAAGTAAAACAATTATAGGATGAAGACACACACACACACACACACACATATATATATATATATATATATATATGTAATTTGTAACTGAATCTTATGCTGAATCAGTCAAAAACCTGGCAGGAACAAGATGGAGCACACAAATTTGTAATTGAATAGTGTTTGTTGAAGACATGGTTACAAGGTGTAGGTAGAGATAAGAGAACCATCAAAGACTGTGAAGCTGCCAGCACCTATTGATATTGGGGAACTGTTAGCATCTTTAGGACTGAGGGGCAATAAGAAAGAAGCAGTAAGAATATATACCCTGAGAGATCTTTCTCATTCCTTCTCATCTCTTGTTGTTGCCATTTGTTAAGCATTATCAGCTAGAAGTGACAGGGCAAGGGAGCCCAAATGGGACATTACGATGATATCAGTGATGACATCGGCTACTCAGGGTACACAGAAAGATTAAAAAAAAAGATGGAGGTTATATTTGGAGGACATAACAGGAAATATTCAAACAAGTCTGCTTGTACCCCCAAAACAAACCAAAACCTTGGATCTAATTGTGCTGATTCAGATTTACAAGCTGTAATAATCCTTTAAACTAAAATATTAAGATGGAATGCATATTTTCCAGTGTTTTGGGGTTGGCATGTAAAATTAACTACTGTGGATATATGCTTAACTAATTTCACTTAATTTCACAATCCGTCACAGGTTTCTTGAGTTGTTCCAACAGTAAGGCTTCATTGGAAAAAGACTGCCCATGAAACAGGAGAATTGATGAAAGTCAAAAATAAATGAACTTCAGTACTTCCAAAGTTGTAGATAAAGAAAGGGAAAACTAACAAGGATATCAAAGTATCTAGTCTTGGCAACAACAGGAGCAGAGAGAAATTAAGGGAGTCATCACATAACCCGGGAAGGCTTGCTGGATGGGAAGGGCCATCTGACAAGAGATGCCACCTCCAGTAGAGGGACATAGAAACCCGTGGTGACAGGTGGAGAAAAGTCTTGACTGATGACTGCCTTGGCTTTACTCTAATTTTGTGATCTACTGGTTCTTCCAATTGTCTGAATCTAATAAGACTCAGAACAGGAAGCTCAGTGATACCTTGCATTAAGGTCAGTGGCCCAGGTCACTGGAAAGATGAAATGCAAAGAAGAGATCAGGAAGGACAAGCAGAAAATATCCAGCAGTCAGGATAATATGTATTATAATTCTTAACTTCTATTTCAGAATTCCTATTATAAAAAGATATTGTAATTTGGTAATTTTCCTTAAAGATGTTATAATTTTCCAGGAAAAGAAATCTGCTGGGGAGACTAATAATACTCTCACATTAGACCATGACAAAACCACGCGCTCTCAAAAATAGAAGGGAGAGAAACCCGATAAGTAGGGATGTGGAAACATTGGAAGTTGGAGACAAAGAATAAATCTAAAATTAAAGAAGCTATCCAAATTCATTTTAATAAATACCCATTATTATGACAGGTAATTTCAAGTCATGTCTCTGGTAAAAATTTGATGGACACTCAAAGTTATCAGAGTTAGTTTCGACGATGTTCACGAATGAAATTCTAGACCTTGACAAAGTTAAATGACCTCTAACTTCTGGCCTAAGATTTCTTTTTAAAGCACTGTGAAAATCTTGTGCCATTTTTTTTTACTGTAAAATTGGGACTCTTCTTTATTTTTTAAATGTGTCTTAAAAATTAAACTAATTTAATGAATACTTTATTTTGAAGCATAGTTTCTTTATCAGTGAGGAACTTAATACCCATCTTATTTTAGAACCAATGTGACTATACACTTATAAATTATTATTAAAATGTAAAAATTGCAAAGCTGAAACCCATGTAATGTTTAATATGAAGTGAAGATGAATATCAGGAAAATAAAACTTTTATTACACTGGGTTTTTGTCAAGGCACTAAGTCTCAAAAATATTACCAGTACTTGGAAACTATAGTTAAAAGTCAGAAATTAAAACGACACTAGGGATAGTTTAATTCATTACATTAGATTCTCTTTACTCTTCGGTTGACTTAATACCTGGATTTATATATTTATTATATATTTTATGCAGAATCTCATGACTGATATATATAATGCACAATAGATTATTTGCATACACAACAATGAAGGTCCGGACACAAGAAGAAAAAGAAAGCAGTCTGATGTAAAACGAAGATCAAGATTTTGAAGTAACTGACACTACAATGGGAAGATTTGCTGTATTGACTTCAAATTTAAGTCTCTTTACCTGATGATTCAGCAGGATTTTCATAAATATATATGTACATACCATATATAATATATATCGCCCATATATATACACCCAATATATATATTTATCCTATATATATATGTATATATCCCATATACGTGTCCAATATATATATATATACATATCCCATATAATATCCCATATATGTGTATATATTCTATATATATGCATATATCTCATTAACAACAACCCACTTGATATGATAGCCCCAGAAATAGTTGTTTAGTTCATTAGCACATTCTGAAATTCAAAATTATTTCGCACTCTATGAAAAAATAAAATCAACAAGTAAAACGATAACAGGATATTATTTTAGTTTTTAAATTATTTCAAGACTATACATATTTATTTTAACTATGTTTGCATAAGTAGATAATAGTGTAAAAATAGTCTTAAATATATTTTAAATATATTTTCTTAAATATATTTCTCCAGATATCTATATTAACCTAAAACACAATAATCACAATTAATCTGGAGAACCTTCTATGATTGAGGCATTCTTATATGACATTTCAATATCTCACTAATATCATAATTAATATTTCTATTTATAACTGCCAGAAATTTTTATATTAAAATATTTCATATTTTATATTCAAATTTCATTTTAAAGAAAACATTTATCTGGCCTTGGTTTGATTGCTCTGATCTGCAAAGAAAAGAATGTCTAGTAATGAGACAGAGTGGAAATATAATGAAAATACAAAGAAAATAATGTAATAACTTTTTTTCAAAATGGCAAAACATACAGATTAGTACCTCTTTTTAAAACGCTTTAATTTGGTTTATAATATTCCATTAGATAATATATAAATACATATTAATATTCTATTAAATAATAATATTTCATCTAGTGAGTTTATTTTAGGAAAAATAAAACCTTTTGTGAAAACATTTTAAATAAAAAATTGTTAAAAACTTAAGTAAGGAAAACTTTTATAAAAACCACGACATAGAAAATAATACACAATTAGATATAATGTTCAAAAGTATGTAAACTGAAATTTTGTGTCTTTGAATACATGTCACATCAAAAGTCTTAATCAGCACCTCCTTGACACATCCTCTCAGATTTAGTTGCTTAAAGGGAATTTACTGCCTTCTCATACATAAAAATGACTACATACACGTGCACATGCAAGAATATTCACATTAAAATATATATTATGTATATAATAAGTCCATGATTACTTATTATTTAATTACAAATAAATACACGAGTAGTGCGCCTGCGTGGCTCAGTCGGTTAAGCGTCCAACTTCAGCTCAGGTCAGGATCTCACAGTTTGTGAGTCTGAGCCCCACGTTGGGCTCTGTGCTGACAGCTCGGAGCCTGAAGCCTACTTCAGATTCTGTGCCTCCCTCTCTCTGCCCCTCCCCTGCTCATGCTCTGTCTCTCTCTATCTCACAAATAAATAAACGTTAAGAAAATTAAAGAAAATAATAAGTACATGAGTAAAGAAGTACAACTAAGCAAATAAAATTGGGGAACATTTAGACTTTTCATCTTAATATCCTGCTTTCTCAACCAAACATAAAGTGCCAAGTCTAGCAAATTAACATAGGTGGCTCAGTTCGTTTCTGTATTTGTTGCAGCCTAGAGACAGTATGACTCAGGAGAACATGACATTTGGACAGACAGACCTCTTGTGCATGGCGCGCTGACAAACGTGAGGTAGGCAGTTATTACCCTCTGAATCCCGGCGTTCCTGCCCCTACAATTGCGACAAATCCTCACAATCATACCCACATCTCTGCAGTGAAACATGACATAAATTAAGGTTCAAAACAGGCTCTGGTTAATTTGGGTGAGGTCTTGGCCCCAAATTTCAGTTCAAGTTGGGTCCCTTTCGGCTGTCAGATGAGTTGTGCAAAGGATTTGGGTTTGCAGGGTTGTTTGGATTTTGGAACAGCAGAGGAAGACTAATGGCTTTGAATCACTGTCTTCACTAGATGGGGAGGAAACAACTGCAGAGGGTTAACTAAATGGCTCCACGTAACACACCAAAATAGTGAAGTCAGGAATAAAACGAGATGGCACTTTTTTTTTTTTTTTCAACGTTTATTTATTTTTGGGACAGAGAGAGACAGAGCATGAACGGGGGAGGGGCAGAGAGAGAGGAAGACACAGAATCGGAAACAGGCTCCAGGCTCTGAGCCATCAGCCCAGAGCCTGATGCGGGGCTCGAACTCACGGACCGCGAGATCGTGACCTGGCTGAAGTCGGACGCTTCGAGGCGCCCCGAGATGGCACTTTTAAAGGCCAAGCTCTTAATCACTTTGCTGTGCTGCCATCCCATGATAACTGTGAGGATGAAGGGAAATGATCCATTTAAATTTCTAATAGTTACTGCTACGTAGAAAGCCCGGGATAGATGTACCTTCCTCTCTCCTTCGCAGCTCTTTCCTCTTCCCTCACAGCTGTTCAAACCACCATGTGTATTCAGTGAATATCTTTCTCCAGGAACATGATCTGTATCTACATTTTGTTGTGGCCACGGTTAAACATTTCTGCAGTGTGATTCTGCAGATCACAATAAAATTGATTTCTGTGACTTTGAACTCACCAAGTTCCACTTATTTTTTAAAAATATGTATTCACTTGAGAGAGAGGGAGAGAGAGAGAGAGACCACATGAGCGTGCAAGCAGGGGGGACGGGCAGAGAGCAAGGAAGAGCGTGAATCCCAAGCAGGCTCTGTGCTGTCATTGCAGAGCCCAACGCAGGGCTCAATCTCACGAATCAAATTGTGAGATCACATCCTGACCCCAAATCAAAGGTAGGACGCTTAACGGATTTGAGCCACCCAGATGTCCCAAGTTTCACTTATTGACACTTATCATCTGACCACTGCTCTAATATTCCATCAACTTGTGACTGTAAATGAAATCAATATTTCCATTTAGAATAAGAAGACAAGAAAATAAACTGAGTGAAAATTATGGTGCTCTGGATAAGGAGGGAAAAAATAGAAAACAGGATTCTCCATTGGTGAACAAAGTCCACATTTAATGAATATCAATGTAGGTCTTCTCTAGTATGTTTATTAAAATCTCTAAAAATCTTAGAGAAGTGAGATACATGTGAATATTTGGATTACATCAAATACTCATTGCAGTTCTAAAACAGCTATAACCAAGACCAGAGTTTAGAAAACTTAAATGGGTAAAATCATGCATAGTTTATCTAAAACCTATTAAATTTGGGTTTCTTTTTGTTTCCAGTTATGTCTTTTAAAATTTAATCACAAATAGGTGCATAGATTTGGCTCACAGTAAAACTTTTGATGCTTGAAAAAAAATAATGTTCTGTAGACCGTGCCTTTCATTGATTTGAATTTTCTTAATATGTTATTTCAACTGTAAGCTATAAAAATTGTTTAATCAAAAAGTAACCGATTGCTGTTTTTCAAGTGTGTAACATTTATTTTTTTAGGCAGAGACTTATACGCTAGAGATCTATAATAAGCTACACTATTTCCCCAATTCTAGATTATACATAGTATAAAAATCATGATCAATTGTATCAGTATTAGAGCATCATATAATCAGTACTTGATGTCAGCTAGATACTTTTTGTACATTGTAAGTGCTATTCTAAACCATTTAAGATGTTAAGAGTCAGTAGAAAAATATTTATCTGAAAATGAGATATCAAGAAAAATTTAATAATGACAAATGATAGTTAAGAAAGGTGTAATAAAGGGAACATTGATTTAGACATGATTTTTCATTCAAGCTGGACTCAAAAGGCACACCCTATGTGAATCCACTTCCTTGACGTTCTTGAAAAAGAAATCTGTGGCTTCCAAAGACTTATCAATCGTTGCCAATAGTTACATGTGGGGAAAAGTTTGACTACAAAGAAGCAAGAGGAAGTTTTGGAGAACTATTCTGGATCTTGATTGTGGTAGTAGTAATAAGACTATATGTATGTATTTGTCAAAATTCACAGGACTATACACTGAAAAGAGGGAATTTTATTGCATGCAAATTAAACTTCAATTTAAAAATTAAAAAATTTTTACCACTTAGAAAAGTACATTTCATCTATTTCCAATTTTAAGTGTACTTAAAAATGATAACTTTCAACATTTAAAAATAAAATGTAAAACATAGTTAAAATTCAAAGGAATAGTGTATTGATCCTCCAGCCCCAATCCTGAGTGTGAGAGAACTGCATTTTAGTTATCTATTTTTTAAGCTATTTTAAATAAATTATAGACGTATACGTGACTCCTAAGCTGTCCCCTATAACTGCATAAACATTGGATATTCCCCTACATAAGTGCAAAAACATTACCACTTCTAACATCATTAAACATATGTATTACATTTAATTTTCTCTAATTTAAAAAATATATTTTACTGTGAAAATATCAGTACTCTACCAAGACTCATACATGGCATTCTGTAATTATGTTATGGTATTTCCTTTTATTATTATGTTTTTAATGTTTATTTATTTTTGAAATAGCAAGAATGAGAATGGGGAAGGGACAGAGAGAGACAGACAGAAGATCCGAAGCAGGTTCTGCACTGTCAGCACAGAGCCCAATGTGGGGCTCAAACTCCAGAACCTTGAGATCATGACCTGAGCCAGTCAGACACTTAACTGACTGAGCCACGCAGGTGCCCTACCTTTTATTTCTAGCACAACCTACAGTTACCCTTCATCTTTTTTCAATGGCTTTTTTGTTTTCTTTTGTTTTTTGTTTTGTTTTTATTTCTTCTTTTTGGTTAGCCAGATCTTGTCAATTTTCCATAGTCTGGATTCTTTTCTAAACTGAAAAGTAGGTCTAAACACTGGATTATATTCATATTAAACAGTTTGGCAAGAGTCCTCTGTAGATGATGCATATTTCATATTGTATCACATCAAGGGGCATTAAAGGTCCACATCATATGATTAAAAATTGAGTACTGTATTACTTTCATTCCTGTCAGATCTCTCCATTACAAAGATATGATTTCCCCTGGTAACTGGTAAATAATATGTGTGTTGATACTTTCTCATCTTGCAAATATCCTGCTAATCAATAACACTTTGTCAAATGGTTTTGGCGTATAGCAATGATTATCATTTGAATCAGTTATTTTTTTATGATTATAAAGTATTACTTTTATATTCCCCTCATTTATTAACTGACATACTTTATTCATACTATATTTACTGAATTGTAATTGAATTAGAACTCTCTAAAAATGAGTGGGAAAAAAAAGAAAAAAGGGAAAGGCTTGGTGCTTAATTCTTTTCTTGCAGTTACCAATTTTCAAATTTTTTTTTTCAACGTTTATTTATTTTTGGGACAGAGAGAGACAGAGCATGAACGGGGGAGGGGCAGAGAGAGAGGGAGACATAGAATTGGAAACAGGCTCCAGGCTCTGAGCCATCAGCCCAGAGCCTGACGCAGGGCTCGAACTCCCGGACCGCGAGATCGTGACCTGGCTGAAGTCGGACGCTTAACCGACTGCGCCACCCAGGCGCCCCTCAGTTACCAATTTTCAAAGTGAAGAGTTGAGTTGACCTTTAGTAGTGGTGTTTATGTATTCTTTCTCTCTGTCTTAAAAGGAAAAAAAAAAAAATCCTCTGTGGACTCATGGATTCTAATTATCTAATAATTTGCAATTGATTGTAGTCATTCATTCTCTGCAAGATCGTCACAAATGTGGTCATCGGGAATTATTGAAGCAAGTTTCTGCATACTTTTGACATACTTCTGAGTTATGACATCCTTCTGAGTTGCAACTAGATGCAATGAATTTCCAGTCTTTTATCACTCCAATAACTCAGATGTTTATTTCTAAATATGATGCCATGAAAAGGAGCTGTGACTCTTGGTAAAAAGTTCTATTACTGAAAGAAGAAATATAAGGTGAGTTCACCACATGTACCAGAACATATGTAAACAGGCCAAGAATATTGGAAGTATGTCAAAAGTATGTATATATATCGACACTTCTGATTCAAATGGTGAATGTTTAGAGGTTGTGCATAACGTCTTCAACTTTTATATTTGTATTTCTTCTTTCTCTGTCCTGAAAAGTATGATTTAGAGTAATGTTAGTGTTACTACTATTTTGTTTTATTCTTTGATAAATACAAATATTTTTTCTGCGTAGTTATAGGTTATCACCTTGATAGAGTTAAGTTTTCTGTTGAAATTTGTAATTTTAGGACTTTATTTTCTCTGTATTTAAATTTCATTTTGTATATGTAACTATTTACACATACAAAAATCAAAACCACATAAAAATGATATATTCTAAGAAGGATCATTCCTTTTCTGATTCCCTGTATAATTTTCTCCCTTTCTGTCTGTGTGTGTAGCCAATTTTTATAGTGTGTGTTTTTTAATTGTTTTTTTACAATAATGATATAATATGTGTTTCTATGTGCATATAATATTGAACTATATACGATCTTGTGTATCTTGCTGCCTCAAACCCTACACAATATTTCTAATCATTCATATTATAACTGCTTTATCTTAACTCAATATTTTATTTATTTCTCCTGACATGGGAAGATGGTTACGTTTATTAAAAGGGGAGCTAAGATCATTAACTTTATACTGTGTGGAACCCTAATAATCAATGCGTATTTTCAGAGTTAACATCTTGTCAAAGCAAAAGCACATTTTATAATATGTGTTCTAAGCTTCTTTTCAACCAGTTGAATACCCTGTGTGATCAATTATTCAAGAAAATGATCATTCAGATCAGAATAGTAGACCAGAATTCTGGAGGGAGAAAGAAAACATAATTTACTCCCACAGGAAAAAGAACTATACAATTAAAGAACTCTACCTTGTGGATATCTCCTCTGCCTTTCCCCTCTCTCAAGTAAGTATACCTACACAGGAAAATTGATAGCAAAAGTAGCAATCCAAATAATATTACATCATAGTGAATATCTATGTAGCATTCATAATTCTAGTCATAATTTAATCCCTTTAAATATATATGTATGTACTTTACATATAAAATAAATACTACACATATTTTAATGTTTAGAAGTGAATATTGATTTATATAGAAATAGTTATATAGATATAAATAAATATACATAAGAACTCAGAATCATGAATGCAACTATGAGTTTTATATAAATATTAACAGTATTATTATTATTAGGATTCAGATCCATTGACTTTTCCTAACAACACATAGTACCATCATTTCCATTTAAAAGCTGAAAAACAAGCCCAGTGTCAAAACAAGCATTGAGTGTGGTAACTGAAATCAAAGTAAAGTAGCCCATATCCGAAATCCTTGCTCTCATAGGCTGCATTGAACTTTCAAATATCCCCATCCCAATAAGATTAGGGGCAATTATAAAGATGAGTTTATCAGTATGAAAATTCTCTTCAGAAAAGATGATTACTGATATTTGTCCGGATGCTATTATTATTACAGTGCGTGTGTAGACAAGAGCCTCAGTTAAAATCTAGGCTTTTTGTTACAAAATCTGCTTTCATGACAAATAGGTTCCTGATGATCAGCCGAATGAGTAAACTTTGTTTAATTAACAGAGCCCAGTACGACTAAGTTCTAACGCACTGATGCAGTTTACCCAATCTGAATCTTCATGAGAAGTTAGTGCATTATTATCTGCCACAAATCTATGAAAACAAACCCTACCTGAATCGGCCATCAAAGATACGTTCCTTGTGTCTCAAAACAGAAGCCTAATTTGGAGTGAGTTGAAGGAATACAAAGTAATGGGCATCAACACGTTGCTCTCAGCTTAACATTAATGTGCTTCACTGGAGCACCTATTCTCCAACAATACATATTAAGTAAAAGATTCTCAAGAGTTAGTAATTTAATTTCTCTGAATTACTCTAATGGTATTTTTTTTTTTTCAGATTTAGTAACACTCTGATAATAAAAACATTTGGATAAGAAGTTGTGTTTTAGTTTCTCTGCTTGTCTCCTCAAAAATAAAATATCTGAATTTTAATTCAGAACAACATGTATTTATAGAAATCAATCAAAGAAGCTACGGGGCGCCTGGGTGAGCTCAGTAGGTTGAGCCCCCGACTTCCGCTCAGGTCATGATCTCCTGGTTTGGGAGTTCGAGTCCCACATCCGGCTCTCTGCTGACAGCTCAGAGCCTGGAGCCTGCTTCAGGTTCTGTGTTCCCCCTCTCTCTGCCCTTCCCCCACTCGCACTCTGTCTCTCTCTGCCTCTCAAAAATAAAGAAATGGAATGAAAAAAATATAAAAAAAAAAAAGAAACTGCAATTTCTCTTCAAACCCAGAAAAGTTGAAAATAGGGCTTTCTCTCCTTCATTGAGCTTTCTCTTGTGACAAGATTATATTTGAGTACTGAGAAGGCAGCATTGGTGTCCATGTAGTTATGGCAGAAATATGTACTTCAAGTTCAATGGCTAGGTGTATTAATGAGGATATTATTAGAATGTGTTCTCATGAATAAAATCCCAGTAAAAACTCGGTTCAAGACATCACATAAATAGGATTCTCTAAAGCATCAAAAACTAATTGTAACTCATTTAATCTAGGATATAATTAAGTGTTCATTACAAGGAAATGAACATTAGAGTAGCTATGCCCTGCAATTATTAGATTTTCAGATAAATAATAATTATGATTTTTAAATTTGCAATGGGTACTGAAACAAGATAGTGTTATAAGAGTGTATAGAAAGGTGAGCTTGGAATTTAAAAGAATAATAGATTATATATAATATATACGATTTATTTATTTATGCTTATACATTATGTGTCTATATAAACACAGCTAATTGTTTTGTAGAGAGCTTAAGTTTAGGATTTTCATTTGTAGCTTCTAACATCACAGTCCTAAGGATGCTTTCATCCTGTTAGATACTAATTAATAGGTGAAAACAACCAGTCTTAGAGATATTTAGAAACTTAGCAAGTTTCTCCAGTATTGTAGACACACAACTGGTGTAGACACACAACTGTGAACAACTGGTTTGCCTCAGCAACCTCGACTCCAAGTCTGTGTGCTTGATATGAAGTGTTATTCTTGCTTAAAGCTCAGTGTTTCTAACCTGTTTCTCTCCCAAGAGAGATTTTGGATGAATTTTACTAATCCATAGTGCCTTTATAATATTATGACTTTTTCTGAGTCATTTCTTCTTCCTCCTCTTCCTCCTCCTCCTCCCCCTCCTCCTCCTCCTCCTTCTTCTTCTTCTTCTTCTTCTTCTTCTTCTTCTTCTTCTTCTTCATCTTCTTCTCCTTCAGAATGCTTATAATTTTGCCTACTTTTCTGCTCTTGACTCCTAGCACATATCAGATTTTCCCAGTATCCTGCCATGGTCATCCCAGTTGACAATTGGAAATTGATGAATGCGAGCTCCAAAATCAACATTTTTATTTTGGTCCTCCAGATCAATTTTCGGCCAATAATGGATGACATCAATTGTCTTCCTCCACTTCTGCTGCTGGGAAAGTATTGCCAAAAGGGAGCCAATATTAGAAGGTAAGAGGAAGGTAAGATGAGGGTATATGCCCCCCGACTTCTCTCTGCACTTGCTGGGTCTCATTATATTCCACAGCCATATTCACAACAACTAGTCTCTACCCTACTCTGGTCTCTTTGGGCTTAAGTGCCCAGACACTGCATCATCTTTTACTGTTGTCCTCACCTACTTCCAATTGTATAAATGTGTCTTTTCAAAGAAAGAAAATCTTTAAACTGTCCTAAAAAAATGATACCTGTTTCCTTTTGGAACCATGACTCATACATAATCCATTATTTAGCCAAAATAATGCCAAATAATTATTAAAAAGTGATATTTTTTTCTCCGTTTAAATCATCAATAAGTCATTAAATCACTTGCTATTCCAAACGAACCAATGGATTATTGTCTCTTGTATGGGAAATAATTTATTAATGATGGAAGAATATTGAGACAGAAAATTAGCACAATGGCACATTGTATTTATTTGAGAAAATAAATACAAATTACTTAGCAACAAAGGTAAAATTTATTAAGGATAGTAATGAGACATTCACATTCCTGAAGCTTTTTTTTTTTTTTTTTTTTTTTTTTTGTGCCACTGTCCCAGCTTTTTAAAGAATTAGTTCCTAGGCTATGATCCCAAGAATGTAGAGAATATGAGAGCAAGAGAAGATTAATTAGAGATCAATTTATGTGAATAATCACCTTGAGATTCAAATGAAAAATGAAGGATCTCTACTTGTGCATTGAAACCCTTCCTCTTTTGAAACTATTTTACAAGGTTTCCTTAAAACTACTTTTAAGTAACAATTGATATTTTCCTCACAACTATAAACATAAAATAGCATCAAACCAGCATTTGCTAAAATGTAAACCAGTGATTTCTTGTTTCATCTGTGCTGATTGCATTTATAAGAGCAAAATGTAAATGGGTTACTTTGGGCACTAAATATAACTAATTCACTCCTCATGTTCTATCTGAAGCACAATTGTGAGGCCCTCTGACTGACATGTTGATTTCCTCTCGGTAAGGGTGATGTAATTAACGTGACCTTTTGATAAGGTGGGAGATACAGGGTGAGACAAGTGTTCTCTGGAGAGCTATTAGCAGCTTCTGAGCAATTTGCTAATAGTAGAGCTACCTGTATTAAAATCACACAGTTAAGAAGATAATTGACAACCATAATAATGAGTATGTACAGGGAAAGGAGAGACAAAGTGAAAGAAAACTGTTAATTACTTAAGAAATGATGAATTTTAGTGCTAAGTAAGCTGTGATTTGGGCACTCTGGCTTGGAAAACACAGTAAATAACTTTAACAAGCCTGCAGGTAATCATGGGTCTATCCAGTGTGGAAAATTGCGTGGCTTTATTCCTACTGTCAGATAGCATTTTTATTTTTGTTTTTTAGTTTTCATCAAGACTCCAATCCCAGATCCAGTGAAACACAAATGTAGTGGAAACATGACAAGTTCGTACTAAGGCACGAAGTCTCTATATTCTAAGTTTAAACTTTTTTTTTAATGTTTTATTTATTTTTGAGAGAGAGCAAGTGGGGGAGGGGACAGAGAGAGGGACAGAGGATCTGAAGCGGGCTCTGCTTTGACAGCGGTGAACCCGATATGGGGCTCAAACTCATGGGACCCTGACCTGAGCCAAAGTCGGATGCTCAGCTGACTAAGCCACCCAAGTGCCCCTCTATATTCTAAGTTTAAATAGACCTCCTTATATTCTAGATTTTAAAACCTGCCATGTGATAGACTTACAAGTTACTCTATCATAATAAACAGACTCTGAAACGACAGGCATCCTTGAAGACTATTTTTTTTTTCACAAAGTAAAAATAAGACATAAAAATGGCTTAGTCATGTTTTTTTCTAGTTATCAGAATTTCCTACTATGCCCACTGGATCAATGGCACTCTGTTCATCTAGACTCCTGTATTTAGTTGTTGTTTTCAGTTAGCTGTGGTTACTTAACGTCCATTTGTTTTCATAAATTGCAGTGTTGCATTGAGAAGAAGTTATTTTAGAACAATGGAAAATTAAAGAGTGAAATAGTGGTACCGTTATATTTGTGCTTCTTCAAATGTACTTCTAATCAAAGTTTATATTTTGACAGTTCAGGAGAACAAAGTATCTACATTTTCATTTAATAATAACAACAGTACTAAAATAAGCTGTTACCCATCATGTAGCTGAATATTCATTTTGAATGATTATCCTTAGCAACCCAAGATATTTATGATTCTCAAGCATATGCGCTCTCAATATTTGGCTGAGTTTTGCTAACAAGGTGATTCATTTTTATAGGTGTAGACATGTTCTTACGGGATTTGCCAGGCAACTGAGTAACTTAACTAGAACTATCCATCCGTTTCATGTTACACGTTAATAAGGCCCCCTGATAATGTTCACCGATAATACTCTGGACAGAGACTAATGTTTTCTGCATCTGAATGATTATTTCATATGACCACCAATGGTAACAGATATGTATATTTCACAAGTGAAGAAAAATAATGTGCCCTTAGTAGGGTTCCTGAATGTAGAATTTGGCAAGCTGATGAATGGATTTAAATTCAAAAGTAAACCCAGGGCTGAGGTTGTAAAAGAAACAAAATTAGAAGGGTTTGAGGAATTCGTGATTTAATAGGGTCATGGACTTCTCAAAGATTCCCAGAAGCACCAAGTTATTTGAAAGTGATAAATAATTGGAACACAGAAATAGTATGGCTTAGTATACATCTTCTCCCAGAATCTTGAATTACAATTGGAGGGAGTTCCAGAAAGACTTGAAAATCTTCAAATATTCTATAACTTGGCCTGGTTTAGAAATACCATAAAACTCAGGATATATACGACGAAGATATGATTGTTGTCACATTTTATACTATTTTTCTATTTCTTTTAAGCAAAATTTTCTTATTCAGTAAGCTTAAAATGCTTTCAGGGCAGGATCCATTTGATATATCACTTTAACACAACAATATCATAAAATCATTTAAGAGAATAAATTGATATGACAAGAAAAAATAGTGTTTCTTCTCTATACTTTTTATTCTTTTCTATGGAGTTCGGAAAAGGGAATATGTTATAAATATATTAACACAAATTGAATATAATTAAGTACGTATAGTCTATAATTTAGGGTATATAAAAACACCTTGCTTAAGTAGTTTTCTTGTGCCATTTAAAAATTATTTCAGCACTCTTATGCAATGCAGATGAACTTATTTTAGAATTTTCTGTAATAATTATTATTATTTAAGATAGAATTCACAGTCTCTCAGTTGTTTTCCCTGTTTTTTTTTTTTTTTTTTTTTGATTCAGTCCTAACTTATCAAAGATGAATATCATTGCTGCAACAATGTATAAAACCAGGTCAGCTGATAGTGTTCTCTAAAGATGCCCATATCAGAAAGGGAAGATTGCTACATCTGAAACTCTCTAAGTATGTATATATTTATATCATCAAGAATATCAAAAAGGAGGGGCGCCTGGGTAGCTCAGTCCGTTAAGCATCCGACTTCAGCTCGGGTCATGATCTTGTGGTTCGTGGGTTCCAGCCCCCAGTCGGGCTCTGTGCTGACAGTTCATAGCCTGGAGCCTGCTTTGGATTTTGTGTCTCCCTCTCTCTCTGCCCCTCCCCCACTTGTGCTCTGTCTCTCTGTCTCTCTCTCTCAAAAGTAAATAATCAATAAAAAAAATGTAAAAAAAAGAATATCAATAAGGAGAGAAGTAACAATAAGTAGTTTATCTTCCTGTTAAATTCACATTTCATTATTGGCATTAAGCTTTAACCCCACTTACAAACCAAGGTAATTGTAGGGTATGTGATACGAAGTTTGTTTGGCGATGGATGATTAAAACCAATAAATTTTTCACTTCCTAGATACATAAAACAAATTGTGGTTTCTTAATTATATAATATTCTTCATAGAATTAATACCTTGATAGATTATGACATTTTAATATTTTATTATGTTATTGATTCATCCAAAACTGAATTTACTTTTAACTGATAATTGTAGGTTTTCATTATAAACATTAAGAACTAAAACATTTTAAAAGGTGAATGATATGACACCTATACATGTTGGCACAAATAAAAAAAAAAACCCATAATTTTTAAAGCTGCACTAAGTACAAACTAGTATTTTCCTTGAATATGGAAAATTCTATAAACACTTCACCCAGACAGCTTAAAACAGATTCTAAAAAGAAAAAAAAATCAAAACTATTTATAAGCAGCACCTGGTGAATGGTCAAGACATCCGTGATATGTTCAGGGAAAGAAGAAAGCCAACAACATAAAACCACTTATTAACATAGCATCTGCTACATGCCAATGTTTCAAATACTAAGGGTATATGATAGTTAAGCCTTATTTTCTAATCAAGAGGAGGTGAATGATTTGTTGGGATAGATGCATTTTAATGAATGATGATATACAATGTGTTAAGGACATAATAGATGGAGTAATTAAAGCACAATTTTATTGATTTTGCAACTTAAGAAGCTGAATAAATTCAATGATTATTTTTATTTTTACTTTTTTACCTAGGAACTATATGGCCCGAGTTTAGTACTATTATTCCATCATGCTGATATCTTGGTTGGCAGAAATGGAAAAATGCCTTGACATAATATGGTTCCATATGAAATGCAGTATTGAGAGTCCAATAAATGGAGATTGAGAGAAAAGAAACTAACGGTTGTTAGTTTAAGAACAATTAAGATAAATATTGAAGTTATTGAAGAATGATATTAAGATTGGACAATACGAGCTGTGGTTGATCTGTACTTTGTAAGAGCCATGATACAAAGAAGGTTGAAAATTACAGGGACTTTAAATAATTAGACAAAGATAGATGAGTTATATTTATAGAAAAATATTTAAGACAAAGATAGATTACCTATCTCTCCCTGCATGACTATGAGTACTTCTTTCCTGAAGCCACAATTTCCCTCATAGATTTACTATTTTTTTTTTTTTTCCGGTGATGGTTAGTTAACTTGAACAGCTTTTCATATAGTTGCTGTATGTGTTTTTTGGAAAAAATGTCTATTCACGTATTTTACTCAAAAGAGTTATTTGTTTCTTAGCTACAGAGTTTTAGGAGTTCATTATATATTTTGGATATTAATCTCTTATCAGATATATGCTTTGTAAATTATCTCTCCTATTCTGTGTGTTGTTTTTCATTTTGTTGATTGTCTCATTTGCTGTGCAGAAGCTTTTTATTTATTTTTTATCTCTATTTTTAAATTTAACTTATTATTTTTCTTTTAATTCCAGTACAATTAACACAGTGTTACGTTAGTTTCAGGTGTACCATATAGTGAGTCAACCCTTCCATATTACTCAGTTCTTATCAAGATAAATGTACTCCTCACACTCTTTACCTATTTGACTCATTTTCCCGCCTCCCCTCCCAACCACATTTGTTCTCTGTATTTAAGGGTCTGTTTTGTTGTCTAGCTGTTGTTGTTGTTCATTTGTTTTGTTTCTTAAGTTCCACATATGAGTAAAATCATGTTTTTTTCTTTCTCTGATGGGCTTATTTCACTTGGCATTATAGTCTCCAGATCCACCCATGTTGTAACACATGGTTAAGATTTCATTCTTTCTTATGGATGAGTAATATTCCACTGTATGTACATGCCACATCTTCTTTATCCAACTACCAATGGATACTGGGTTGCTTCTATAATTTGGCTATTGTAAATAATCCTACAATAAATATAAGAGTGCATTATCCTTTTGAATTAGTGCTTTCATATTTTGGGTACACGCCCAGTAGTTGAATTACTGGATCATATGGTAATTCAGTTTTTATTTTTAAGTTTTTTTTAAAGGTTATTTATTTATTTTTGAAAGACATAGAGAAATAGAGAGAGAGAGAGAGATAGCAAGACAGGGGGAGGGACAGAGAGAGGAAGAGAGAGAATCCCAGGGAGGTTCTGTGCTGTCAGTGTGGAGCTAGATTAGATTCTTTCATTTTTTTGAGGAACCTCTATATTATAATTTCCATGGTTGCTGCATCAGTTTGAAATCCAATTAACAGTGCATAAGCATTCCTTTTTTTCCACATTCTTGCCAACACTTATTGTTTCTCATGTTTTTAATTTGACCATTCTGACAGGTGTGAGATGATATGTCATTATGGTTTTGATTTGCATTTTCCTGATGATGAGTGATGTTGAGCATCTTTTCATGTGTCTGTTGGCCACCTGTATCACTTCTTAGGAGAAATGTCTGTTCATGTTCTGCCCATTTTTAATTGGATTATTTGGGTTTTTGGTGTTGAGTTGTATCAGTTCTTTATATATTTTGAAATATTTCTTTTAATGTTTATTTTTGAAAGAGATAGAGAGAGACAGAGCATGAGCAAGTGAAGGTCAGAGAGAGTGAGAGAGACACAGAATCTGAAGCAGGGTCCAGGATCTGAGTTGTCAGCACAGAGCCCAACATGGGCTCCAACCCATGAACCCTGAGATTATGACCTGAGCCAAAGTCAGGCACTCAACCGACTGAGCCACCCAGGCTCCTCTATTCTTTATATATTTTGGTTATTAATTTCTATTGGATGTGTCATTTCAAATATATTCTCCTATTCAGTAGATTGTCTTTTGTTTTGTTGATTCCTTTGCATTGCAGAAGCATTTTTTTTTTCTTTTTGATGTAGTTTCAATAGTTCATTTTACTTGTTTATTTTGCCTTAGTAGACATATCTAGAAAACATTGCTATGGGCAATGTCAGAGTGATTTTTACCTATGCTCTCTTCTAGGATTTTTATGGTTTCAAGTTTTACATTTAGGTCTTTAAACCATTTTGAGTTTGTCTTCATTTATGATGTAAGAAAGTGGTTCAATATCAGTCTTTTGAATGTAACTGCCCAGTTTTCCCAACACCATTTGTTGAAGAGACTGTCTTTTTGCCATTGTGTATGCTCCCTTTATCCAAGATTAATTGAACATATAATCATGGGTTTATTTCTGGGCTCTCCATCCAGTTCTATTGATCTTTGTATCTATATTTGTGCAACTATCATACTGCTTTGATTACTACAGTTTCGGAATATATTTTAAAATCTGGGACTGTGACACCTTAAGTTTTGTTCTTCCTTTTCAAGACTGAAACTGTAACTAATATAATACTGTATGTTAGTTACAATGGAATTAAAAAAATAAAAAAAATCGATTTAAATTAAGAAAATAAAAAATAAAAAGCTTCTTCACCTCAAAGGAAACAATCAACATAGAAAAAGGAAGAAATAATTTGCAGACCATAAATACGATAATGAATTAATATCTAAAATATAAAATGAACTCCTAAAACTCCATAGTCAAGAGACAGCACCATTTTATTGGTAAGAAAAGGGCAAGTATAGACATTTTCCAAAGAAAGACATATGACAGCTACATGAAATCTGCTCGAAAGTTAAGGACCAGATGACTTTATAACTGAATTCTACCAAAGCGTTAATACCTTTTGTTCTCAAACCATTTCAAAAAATAGAAGAGAAGGAAAGCTTCCAAATTCATTCTATGAGGCCAGGATTACCCTGATACCAAAACCATATATAGACATTACAAGAAAGAGAACTACAGGGCAAGATTTCTGATAAACATAAATGCAAAAATTCTCAACAAAATATTAGCAAACAAAATCCAATGCTATATTAAAAAATTATTCACCACAATCAAGTTGGATTTATTACTGGGATTAAAGGTGGTTCACTATTCACAAATCAATCAATATGGCACATCACATCAACAAGAGAAAGGATAAAAACCTTGTGATCACTTCAATAAGAGCAGAAAAAGCATTTGACAAAGTAAAACATCCATTCATGATAAAAGCCTTCCACAAAGTAGGTTTAGAGGGAGCATACCTCAACATAATGAAGGCCTTATGTGAAAAAACCACAGCTAACATCATACTCATTGGGGAAAAACTGAAAGCTTTTCCCCTAAGAACAGTAATAAGACAAGGATGTCCACTCTCACCACTTTTATTCATCATAGTACTGGAAGTCCTGGCTGCAGCAATCAGAGAAGAGAAAGGAAAAGAAAAAGCCATTTGAATTGGGAAGGAAGAAGTATAACTTTCACTATTTGCAGAAGACATGATACTATATACAGAAAATCCTAAAGATTCCACCGAAAAAAATAGTAGGATGGATAAATGAATTCAGTAAGGTCACAGGATGCAAAATCAATATACAGAAATCTTTAGCATTTCTTTTTTTTAATTTTATTTATTTATTTTGAGAAAGAGCATGCAATCAGTGGAGGGGCAGAGAGAGATAAGGAGAGAGAGAATCTCAAGCAGGCTCCATGCAATCAGTGCAGACCCCAATGTGGGTCACAGTCCCCAAACCATGAGATCATGACCTGAGCCAAAATCAAGAGTCTGACATTCAACCAACTGAGCCACCCAGGTGCCCAGAAATCTTTTGCATTTCTATACACTAATAATGAAACGGCAGAAGGATGAATTAAAAAAAAAAAAAAAATATATATATATATATATATATACACACAGACACACACACACACACACACATATATATATATATATATATATATGTCCCATTTATAATTACACCAAAAGTAATAAAATCCCTAGAAATAAACTTAGCCAAGAAAGTGAAAGACCTATACTCTGAAAACTATAAAACATTGAGGAAAGAAATTGAAGTTGGCACAAATGAATGGAAAGATAGTCCATGCTTATGTTTTAGGACAAATATTGTTAAAATGTCCATATTGCTTAAAGATACCTACAGATTTAATGCAAATCCTATCCAAATGCCAATAGCATTTTTCATGGAACTAGAATAAATAATCCTAAAATTTTTATGGAACCACAAGTCCTCAAGTAGCCAAGCAACCTTAAAATAGATGTACTAGCATTTAAAGAGAAAAGACTTTCACAAGAAAGAAGTCAGATCTCTTGGTATACTATGGCATGTCTGGAGTCTTAAAAATGAAAATAAATTGGTAAAAATATAAGGGAGAAATAAGTCTGGAGTAAAGAAGAAAGTTTAGAGTTTTGAATGGATATTCTCTATGTCATAGCAGAAGAATTATAAGCGAAGAGTAGAGAAAGATAGTGAAAAGGCAATGGAAGAATGTTTCCAATTTCCAATATGATATGTGAGGTCATAAAACCAACTTTCCCACTGCAAAAAATAAAACTAAAATTATTTGATAAAAATAGTTAATATATTCTACAGATTATAAACTAATAGAAAGGAATTCTCATACTACAGTTAATTTATATACAATATAGAAAGTCTTTGTGGTCATAAGGGTGTACTAATCTTGTCATTTTGCCTTCCCCCCTGCCAAAAAAAAAAAGAAAACTAAAATAAAAAATGAACTCAAACAACCCCATGGTACAAATAATATAATAGAAGACATCACTTATAATGAGATAAAAATGGGTAAATTCTAATCCAGCCTTCACAATATTTGCTGTTTGTGTTATTATTATTAAGGATTAGGGATATAAGAATAATACATCAATACTTTGAAATTGATCTAAGTTGTTCCTTTCATAGTTTTTTTTTAAAGAT
The DNA here is from genome assembly GCF_014898765.1 of Herpailurus yagouaroundi. Classification (NCBI taxonomy): domain Eukaryota; kingdom Metazoa; phylum Chordata; class Mammalia; order Carnivora; family Felidae; genus Herpailurus; species Herpailurus yagouaroundi. The sequence continues at coordinate 22,738,904 of NW_024412377.1, read as the reverse complement.
ACTTGTTAGCAAAGATAATTTTTTAAAGGAAATTGGCCTCTTTATTGTTAAGTTTTAAATTATTTTATGTTTTTAAAGTGCTTTATCTATGCTTGTGTCAGTGATGACCAGGCGAGCAAGAAAGAAATGTCATCATGAACAGAACCAGCAGTTACAGAGGACAGCAGACTCAAACTCACAAAAACTGCAGATACTGTAATTACTCAAGAAACAACTTAAAGCAAAAATCCTTATTGAATTAGTTTTCTAGGGCTACCATAATGAAATATCATAGGGGGAGGTGGCTTAAACAACAGACATTTATTTTCTCACACTTTTAGAGCGAAAAGTCCAAAATCAAGGTGCTGGTAGTGTTAGTTGCCTCTGATGTCTCTCTCCTTGGCTTGCAGATGCCTGTCTTTTGCTGTGTCTTCACGTGGATTTTCCATGTGTGTGCACACCTGTGGTGTCAATCTCCTTCTTTTAAAGTTACCAGTTGCTTTTATGAAGCAACAGCTATTCAGACTTCCTTACAAACTTCAGGCTTGAAGGCTCATCCTTGTTGTCTTTTTGAATGTATATATTGATATGTTGGAGTTTAAAAATTCTCCATTTTCTTTACTATTATTTCTTCTCCATTCTTTATGTCTCCATTTAAATTTATTTTATGTTATTTCATATTTAAAAATATTTATTTATTTTTGAGAAACAGAGAGAGTGCAAACTGGGGAGGGGCCAAGAGAGAGGGAGACAGAGGATCCTAAGCGAGCTCTGCACTGACAGCAGAGTCTGATGCGGGGCTCAAACTCAGGAATCATGAGATCATGACCTGAGCCAAAGCCAGACACGTAAACAACTGAGCCACCTAGGTGCCCATTTAACTTTATTTCAAGAATGGTATTGTAATTTCTAGTTCTCTTACAGTCTTTCATTTTTCTTCTCTTTTGTGTCTTATACTTTATTTTATTTTATACATTATTTTCATAAGGACATCTGCACTATATTTTAGTTTATTATTTTTTTCATTTGTGTTTAACCACTTTCAATATTCATCTTTGAATTTGAAAGTTTTGTGCTATGAATTTCAGTTCTAGCATTGCTTGTCTGTGTGTGCATGTATGTGTGTATGTGTGTGTGTTTAATCTGCTATAACTGAATTTGGAAAAGGTTAGATCTCTGAGAAATACTTTAACAATCATTGTACATTTTAAATATAGTAAATAAGTACCTTGTTAGTTCAGTGACTGCCTCTTTAGGAGTATGGGACCAGTTGGTGTCCATATATTTTTACCCTCTGTGTCATTCTAGCCTAGGGACCACTAGTGGAACCCTCAGAAGTTAACTCCTATCTTTGGAGCTTACTTAGTGGAAACCAGTAGTGTAATAATATTGAGGGAGTATCCAGGGTCTTAATAGGTTTTAGAATGACATTTTAACTCTGGTAACTACTTCCTTGGTATCGGTGGCCCTGATAAGAGGGAATGTAACCCCTGGCAATAATCTCATTGAAGTTATACTATCTGCCTAAATTTAGTCTTACTTTTGTGTATTTATTTCCTGAATTTGGCCTAAATTACTATATTACTTTTTCTCATTTTCATTATTTATTGTACAGTTTCTTTACCTTCCAAATACAAATGTGTATATAAAATGTAAAAACAAGGAATTCGTTAAAACCAATATTAATAATTACTGTGTAAATAAAACTTGTAAGCAGAGTTAAAAAAATAATAAATATAGTAAGTACCATTGGACTGATGCAATATATTTTTTAAGATTATTGTCTTAATGTTCAGAGAGCTTTTCAAAAGAACAACTCAGGGCCATAACTCTTATTTCAGTGATAAAAATGTCCTTAGAAAGGGCTTTTTAAGCCTGAGAGTTCTTATCTTGATGCTGGGCTGATATTTCTTCATTGTCTTGTTGACTCCGATAATATTCTAAATGATCTTTTAAACTTATACCTTACCTTTTTAATTGTCATTAGTGGCAAAAATGATCCAAGATAGTTTTCGTAAAAACAAACAAGACAAAATAACAACAAAAAACAATTCTTAAGAGTCTAGTATATACTCAGTAAATGTTATGAGATGAATTTTCTTCCCTCCAAATTACTATGTTGAAGCTTTAAACCCCAGTGACTCAGAATGTGAGGCACTGTATTTACATATAGAACCATTAAAAAGTTAATTCAGTTAAAATTAGACTATTAGGGTGGACCCCAATTCAATTTGACTGGCAACTGTATAAGAAGATCTCAAAAGCAGCAGGAGAAAAATGACTTCATGTACAAAGGATTCTAAAGAAGAGTAAAAGATTATTTTTCATAAGAAATCATGGGAGCCAGAGGCAACAGGATGTCCTATTTAAAATATGAAAGAAAAAGATGAACAACCAAGAATCATATATTCAGTTACACTATCCTTCAAAAATGAAGGAAAGGGGTGCCTGGTGGCTCAGTCGGTTAAGTGTCGGAGTTCAGCTCAGGTCAAGGTCTTGTGGTTTGTGAGGTCAAGCTCCAAGTCGGCCTCTGTGCTGATGGCTCAGAGCCTGGAGCCTGCTTCGGATTCCGTGTCTCCCTCTCTCTGTGCCCCACTCACGCTCTGTCTCTGTCTCTCTGTCTCTCTGTCTCTCTGTCTCTCAAAGATAAATAAACATTAAAAATAATTTAACTGAAGGAAAAATTCAGGCCAGTAGAACAGAGACAGAAATATTTGTCACTACCCAAACAGACCAATGAGAAATATTAAGTGAGGTTTTCAGGATGAAAGGACGTTATTAGCATCTTGTATCCACAAAAATAAAGAGCACAGGCAACAATAATGACATATGCAATGTGAAATGCAGAGCAAATGTAAGTGTTTCTAACTCTTTTCTTCTCCTATGTAATCTAAAAAATAACAGCATAAGGAAATGTTGTAACGTGGTCTTATTGGACTTCTAAATAAATATATAATTTGCATGGTAATAATACTACGAAGGAGAAAGTGGGGTAGTAATGAAACAATTTGTTTGTACCATTAAAATTAAGTTAAAATCAACTCAAACCAGACATTTTTTAAATTAATATGCTAATTATAATCTCCAGAGAAATTACTAAAAAATTTACTAAAAAGAGGTTGCTTTCCTTGTCTTTTTGTAAAATATATAATAAGAATTATTGGGGCGCCTGGGTGGCGCAGTCGGTTAAGCGTCCGACTTCAGCCAGGTCACGATCTCGCGGTCTGTGAGTTCGAGCCTCGCGTCAGGCTCTGGGCTGATGGCTCAGAGCCTGGAGCCTGTTTCCGATTCTGTGTCTCCCTCTCTCTCTGCCCCTCCCCCGTTCATGCTCTGTCTCTCTCTGTCCCAAAAATAAATAAACGTTGAAAAAAAAAATTAAAAAAAAAAAAGAATTATTAAATAATATCTGTAATAAGAATAAGAATAAGTAAGAATATCTATAACTAAATAATAAGAATATAACTACTAAATCAGTTAGTATTTTAGCATTTTTCGAAGCATTAGTTGAATCTATTATCCTTCATGCCTTTGCTCTGAACAATAAAAAAATAATTTCTGTAGTTTCCAGCAACTTTCCACTGACCTAAACCATTAACAAATTTTAATTTTTTTTTTCAACGTTTATTTATTTTTTTTGGGACAGAGAGACAGAGCATGAACGGGGGAGGGGCAGAGAGAGAGGGAGACACAGAATCGGAAGCAGGCTCCAGGCTCTGAGCCATCATCCCAGAGCCTGACGCGGGGCTCGAACTCACAGACCGTGAGATCATGACCTGGCTGAAGTCGGACGCTCAACTGACTGCGCCACCCAGGCACCCCAACAAATTTTAAAACTTAGTTGTGTCAGATTTATAATTTGCTAATACTCATGGATAATTGTAAAATTTCCTGACTCCATTTCTTTGCAGATATTTAATTAGTTTGTAGTCTATCTGTGTAACTCCATTGTTGTTTATTAAAATGTTTTTACTCTTTTCAGGGATCCTGGGTGGCTCAGTTGGTTAAGTGTCTGATGTCCATTCAGGTCATGACTCACTGTCCTTGAGTTCAAACTCTGTGGGCTTGTTGGGCTCTGTGCTGACACCTCAGAGCCTGGAGCCTGCTTTGGAATCTGTGTCTCCCTTGCTGTCGGCCTCGGCCCCTCCCCCCCCCCCCCCGCTGAAGAATAAACATTAAAGATTTTTTTAATGTTTTTAATTTTTTCTTTTTGCAATAAATTTCATTCATTTTTCCAATTCATTCATAATTATTTAAGCTTATTTATTTATCTTGAGAGAAAGAGAGAGGAAGAATGGGGGCAGAGCAGAGACAGAGAGAGGGAGAGAGAAAGAGAGAGAGAGAGAGAGAGAGAGAGAGACTCCTAAGCAGGCTCTGTGCTATCAGCCCAGAGCCCACCACAGGGACTGATCTCATGCAGTGTGAGATCATGACCTAAGCCAAAATCAAGAGCCAGATGCTTAACTGACTGAACCACCCAGGCACCCCTAAAATTAATTCATATTAAAATCTCTCCTTTTCTCTTAAATCAGTACTCATGTGAACATTTTCAATCAATACTGTTGAATCCTTTTTGAAATGTATTTTCTGAAATTCTAGGGCACAAATTTGATTGTTTTAAACATTACTTTTGCTTATAATTTTGTTTATTTTAAATCATCTTTTAGATATACCTTTTTAATCAAATCAAAAACCACATAAAATTATCTGCCTTATGCTTTTTGCTGTGTAACATATCAACACAAAAATACATAAAATGCATTGATTTTAGCAGAATTAAACATCAAGGAAATAATTGAAATTACTTAACATGACATGTGATTAAAATGAAATTATCTTTATGTATTTTAATACAAAAAGTCACTTTATTTTGTACATTTCTATACTATGGTTTTAGCAAATGTGTTTCTTTAACCTTTTAATGATTTTAGTGTATGCTATCATGGAAAATATACAGATTCCAATAAAACAAATTTCTTTTCTCAAGAAATATTTTTTCTCAGTAAGAAAAAAATATTTTATCTTTTCTATAGCCTTTATATATCACCATTTATTTATCATTTAAAATTTTGATTTGGGAAATAGGTCACATCAAAACCCAGAGGATTTCTCTTTAAGAAATAGTTTTCTTTTAAGAAGATACAAGTCTTAATGAAGAGAATCAAAATGTCTTGGTCTTTGTAAGCAGTCTATTACAGATTTATCAGTTCATTATCTTCCTAATTTCCCCATTTATAAATCTGAGACATCTGATTAACTCTCTGGTGCTATTTAAAGTAACACCCATGTATGATGTATCAAATACATTGAGGACATATTAAGATTATTTCACTAATTTAATAAATGATACTGGTGTGTTCCACCCTCCTGAAGAAAATAAAGCACGAGAGTGGAACTCACCAAGTGGAAACAGATGGTCAACTTTAGAGTAAGAAACAAATTCTACTTTGTCTCTCTCATGATTCTTCTTGGTTATATTTTGCTGTAATGATGATTTCCCCACCTAGGAAAATACAAACTGGTAATTTTTTTATCAGAATTATTTATAACAAAGTTATTTGTAAAAATTTATAAAATAGTTAAAATTAATATATGGGTTATTTAGCTTTATATTAGTTATTCAGCATGTGCATAGAATTTTTCTAAATATTGAGGAAAGTATTGTATAAAACAGTATTTCTGTCTTCCTAGAGAATGTAATCTAATTAGGCAGGCAAATTTACCCATGGGCAATGCTTAAATAAGCCTACAGGACATTACCCAGTACTAAATGACAGACCCCAAGTACTGTGAAATATCAGATAAGAAAGAAATCAAAGTATATTCTTTCACTGATTTTTTTTCCTTTTATCAGTCATTTTTGTATTAGTGCCTTCATTGATTCAGTTAATATCAGAATTTCAGTCATTCAAAATAATATTTGTGGAGTAAATACCAGGAATCTATGCATTCATCTATTTTTCAACTGATGATAAAACTTTGTATTTCAGTAACTGTGCTAGATGCTGATAGAACAAGGGTAATTCTTTAAAAAAATTTTTTTTTTTCCAACGTTTATTTATTTTTCGGACAGAGAGAGACAGAGCATGAACGGGTGAGGGGCAGAGAGAGAGGGAGACACAGAATCGGAAACAGGCTCCAGGCTCTGAGCCATCAGCCCAGAGCCCGACGTGGGGCTCGAACTCCCGGACCGCGAGATCGTGACCTGGCTGAAGTCGGACGCTTAACCGACTGCACCACCCAGGCGCCCCATTTTTTATTTATTTATTTTTTTTTTAATTTTTTTTTTCAACGTTTATTTATTTTTGCGACAGAGAGAGACAGAGCATGAACGGGGGAGAGAACAAGGGTAATTCTAATTCAGCTCTATCACTTGAGATCATTGGAGCCCCTGTAAGTAAAGAATTTATAGCAATGTGATAAGTAACCGTCAGGACAGCCGAGTGATAAATTGTATTTGTGTGTGTGCAGTTGCGTGTGTGTGTGTGTGTGTGTGTGTGTGTGCGCGCGCGCTTTGGTCAGAGGTCCAAATCTGAAAACTGTTCCCAGTTGAGTGCTGTTTGCACTCAACGCTTACTTTGGGATTCTATGTAAGATTATGGAGTCTACATAGGAGTAAGGTAAAAGGATTCTTAAGAAGAGAAGGCAAAATGATTTTAAAAAATAGGAAAAAAGTGTGTCACTAATATCATGGAAGGGAAAAGTCTCAACCATGGAATTTAAAACAATGTCAAATGGTGAACGAAGTTCCAATGAGAGGAGTATTTGAAAGCTCTCCTTTGTTTTTGTTGTTATTGTTGTTTAACTTGACGATTAGTTTATGTTTAGTTTCAAAATAATGAACTAGACAGTAATGGGTTAAATATATATGATGGGTAAGGAAATGGGGGCAGAGAGCATATTCTATTTTCCTTTTTTTTAGCGAATGTGGCTACATATGCCTAGAGAGATACAGGCAATTAAACAATATAAGGAGGCTTGAGGACATACAATGAAAAAATTAATGTTTTAAATTTTTATTTACTTATTTAAGTTTACGTAAGATTCTTGTTACTATTGTATTTTGAGTGTGTCACTGGCTTTACCATATTAATAGTTTAGGATACATACATAATCTTAAAGAGAAACACTGAATTAAGGAGAAAAATTAATGGATCAACATGTTAATAAAGATATGAAGAGATAATATCTGAAGAGCTGGTAGAAGAAATAAATTGTTTCTGGTATGTTAGACACATTCCCAGTCTAATGAGCTGCAGAAAGAGGGCTGTAGTTGGGAATCTTCGATCCTCTGGGATAACAATATTTGTTATACTGAAAGTGTAAGTAGACAATATAGATGGATGGATACTATTTATATATAACAGGGATAATGATTCTGGGTTTAATCAAAGAGGAAAATCATAAACAAAGTTGTGAAACTGAGACTGAGGATAGTATAATGAAATTCTCAGAATATACTACCTTCATGCAAGAGAATCACAAGGTTAAGTTTAAATGGCATATTTAAGATACTTGGAATATATGATAAGGTCCTTTAACATTTTATTTTATTTTATTTTAAGTTTTTAAAAAAATTTTTTATGTATATTTATTTCTGAGACAGAGACAGAGCACGAGTGGGGGAGGGGCAGTGAGAGAGGGAGACACAGAATCAGAAGCAGGCTCCAGGCTGCGAGCTGTCAGCACAGAACCTGACATGGGTCTCGAAATCATGAACTGCGAGATCATGACCTGATAGTTTGACAAAATTTGGTCTGATTGGTCTGATTAAAAGAGTCAAGAATGATTTTAAGTAATATTAAAAGCATCTTAATTTTTTAACTGTCCAAAGAGATCATATGCTATAACAAGAGAACAAAGGATAGACACAAATTATAATGGACAAAATGTTAATGAGGAAAAGAAAACAATAATAAAAGAAAGTGAATCCCACAGAAAAGTATTTAAATATGTATATGCCATGTGGGGCTCCTTCTGGACAGTAAAGAGTCTAGTTTCACTAACTGACTTCACTTTATTAGGAGTGTGGTGTAGTACTTTGCCAATGTTACCATTTAATCCATATGAATAATTTATTATTTTAAATGACATGTTTATTTATGATCTATAATATTTTAAAATTCATAAATAATAGGCATTCATGAATTGAAATTCAATTATTTAAAAAATGGCTATCCTAAATGCTCTCTAATGCATTCTTAATGTATTGCTAGTCAATAATTTTAAGTAAATAGCTTTATAATTTTATTTTGTAATGAAAGTTTATATTTCAATTTTATATCCAATCTATGTTTACTAACGTAAAGAAATAGGTTATTCAAGAATATTGATGTGCTGTCTCAAATGTTTATGTAAATGAACTCATGACAAAAATTCTTCCCAAGTATTTTCAATTGGATTTTAGTTAAAGATAGTCTAAAACAAATATTAAATTAAGATACAGTTGTATTAAGATTTGATTAGTTATATTTAAATTGAAATTCTGTGACTTTCCTGAATAAAATGAGTCGTTCTATTTCTTGCCATAAATTTCTGTATACTTTACATATCAGACATATTACTGTACAAAGTAAAAAGAAGGCGTACAATATTAACATCCCTAATAATTAAAATATAAATACAAATTATTATTATTATTAAAAAGCTGGAGAAGGAACAAAATGTCAGCTTTGTTTCACATATATATCTGAAAATGTCTCTTTCGATATATGTCACTCAATCCTATTTCTACAGTTACCAAGGAATACAAATGTCAAACAGGTGAAATGATATGAGGAATATAAAGGAAAATGAGCCAAATTCAATAGAAAGCCTCAGCAAAGTGGAAATAAATGATGTTTTGTACGACATAATTTAATCTCCCCTCTAGACTAAAGCTGCTGATTGCTACTACTTCATGCTGTTATTTGCCCCCAAATGCATCCTAGGCGGTACCTAAGTTAACTTTCCACCTTTAAACAGATTGAATTTCTTCCTGGAGACGGTTGTCCAATAAGCTTTTATCAATCATTTAGTAACATAAAAACACCCATGGAAAACTAAATATTTGTACACAGGAAGTAATAAAATTTCTGCTACTTTACAATATATATTTTAAGATACGTCTATTATAAAATTTCTAGTGGATAGGTTTACAGTAGGTAGTATATATGCATACATACCTATATATTCACATCCCTAAATTATAATATGCTTATATACAGATTATATAGATGCGTATAGGCTTAGGGAAAAAGCAAATTCTCACAGTATATGTTTCTTTTTACCATACAGATATTTATCTTCTTTAAAGCTAAATGCAGCACAAAAAAAGCTGTCTAGTGTATCCAGAGTTGAAAGAATCGTAACAGATTTATATATTATTTTATAAAAAAAATGCAAGTTTCATATTGATTTACTTTTAGTGTGAAAAGAGATACAACAAGCAATTGTGCTTTAGTATGCTACCAATCTTGCTCTTCTAATTGAAAGTGTGAAAAAGAGAAAAGAAAATTAATAGTTTCTTAGTATTAAGGAATCAGATTCTCTCAGAATAACATATAGAGGGAAAATGGATCCAATGCAGATTCATTTCTTTCAGCTTCATGGACTATTGTATGGAATGAGCACCCGGAATCTCTGAAAAAAAATTCTTCTCGTCGTTCTCTTTGTTTAAATCGTAATTTTTTTCAACGTTTATTTAATTACTTTGAGAGAGACAGAGACAGTGCAAGTGGGGAAGGGGCAGAGAGGGAGGGAGAGATGGAATCCCAAGCAGGCTCCGCGCTGTCAGTGAAGAGCCTGATGTGGGACTTGAACCCACGAAACTGTGACATCATGACCTGAGAGGAAATCAAGAGTTGGATGCTTAACAGACTGAGCCACCCAGGAGCCCCTTAAATCATAATGATTAAACCAAATTGTTATGTAAAACTAATGGTTCGGTGAGAAGTGAGCAGTGCATTATTCAGTAGTGTATCAGCTCAGATTAAAGGAACCAGTTATCAAAATGATTGGATTACAAGAAACTAGACCAGGATGAATAAGAAAATTTGCTCATGTTTCATAAACTATAATCACATATTTAGTGCTTTTTGTTAGAATCATGAACCCAACAATAAGAAATACAGTATAACCAGGGGCACCTGGTTGGCTCAGTCATTTGAGAGTCTGACTCTTGGTTTCTGCTCAGGTCTTCTCTCTGTTTCTCTAAAATAAAAAAATAAAAAAAAAAAATACATTATAACCAAAGAGGATAATTTAGGTATCTTTTTTTCCCTTTATGCTTTCATCCACATATAATGGTTCAAAAGATGAATTCAGATACATTTTCCATATCAATGTGTTGTGAACTAAGTAGTTATGTTGGTGTTTTGTAAGGCTACAAAGCGTTGTTCAATTTCCTTTTGAATTACTTTTTATTTTAATTTTTTAATGTTTATTTCTTTTTGAGAGAGAGAGAGAGGGAGACAGAGCTCAAGAGTGAAAGGGGCAGAGAGAGAGAGAGACACGGAATCTGAGGCAGGCTCCAGGCTCTGAGCTGTGAGCACAGAACCTGATGTGTGGCTCGAACTCATGGACTGCGAGACTATGACCTGAGCTGAAGTCGGATGTTTAAGCAACCTAGCCACCCAGGTGCCCCTCCTTTTGAATTCTTAAACTATTATTTTTTCAATCCATCAGACCTCATCAAAATGGAAAGATTACATTTAGAATCTAATGTATGAGACAACTTGTTTTTAAAACAAATTATTCCCTATGGCATCATTTGAATCAAGTGGGTGAACTTTGGCTAATGAGAATATGTATGTTAAGACATTGTCTGTTTCTCCTTAATAGCATTTTTCTAGAAAATCATGACTGTTATGTTAATTCAGAATTCAGGATATTTTTTATGCTTCCATGGAGCTAATGATAACTTGATATTATAATAATGCGGCCTTTTGATTATAAATTTCTCATACATAAGGACACATGAACTACATACTACAAGGTAGCCAAATTACTTTACAACCTACAAGTTTAAAAATTTCAATAACAGGGACACCTTGGCGGCTTAGTTGGTTGAGTGTCCGACTTGAGCTCAGGTCATTCTCACAGTTCGTGGCTTTGAGTCCCCCGTCAGGCTCTGTGCCCTCAGTGCGGAGCCTGGAGGCTGCTTTGTATTCTGTGTGTGTGTCTCTCTCTGTCTTTCCCCTGGTTGCACTTTGTCTCTGTCTCTGTCTCTCTCTATGTTAAAAATAAATAAACTTTAAAACAATTTAAAAAACTAAAAAATAAAAATAAAACTGATAACAGTGAAGACACTATATGGAGAAAATATTTCTCTTTAACTGAGTGGACACCAGATTCATGTTAAATACATCAGAAATAGGTTGATTCATAGACATGAAAATAGCTTTTTATCTTATGAACAACACGAATGGATTCTTATTAAGGCTATGAAATAAAATTTTCTGAGCCGTTTGTAGGATCTTACCTCAAAGAACATTTAGAAGTGATTCATTTATTTGTAGTTAAAGCTAAATTTTCAACTCCCATATTGATGTTCTTATAGAAAAGTAAAATTGTTAAATCAATTTTAAAACAGCATTATAAAGCTTCATACAGAGGAACTTTAAACTGAACTGGATATTCTTGTCCTTCAAACATAAATATAATTGATACTGGTATACATGTATATATTTTTTTAATTTTTGTTTTACATGTATTTATTTTTGAGAGACACAGAGAGAGCATGAGCGGGGGAAGGGCAGAGGGAGACAGAGACACAGAATCCGAAGCAGGCTCCAGGCTCTGAACTGTCAGCACAGAGCCCGACACGGGGCTCGAACTCACAGACCGCGAGATCATGACCTGAGCTGAAGTCGGATGCTTAATTGACTGAGCCACCCAGGTGCCCCTGGTATACATATATTTGTATGATTCTTTTTTAATATACAGAGAATATGCCTACAATTTTTCTTTAGAACACAATGGCATCGTTAGTAAATTTCCAGAAAGTCATAGTTTAAAATAATTGTTTATTATATACTAAACTGAAGCTTGAATAAATTTTACAATTATTTTGAGTATGATGTATGAGGTTTAGGCAATTCATTTAAAAAATGAAATAAAGAGGGGCGCCTGGGTGGCTCAGTCGGTTGAGCGTCCGACTTCGGCTCAAGTCATGATCTCGCGGTCTGTGAGTTCGAGCCCCGCGTTGGGCTCTGTGCCGACAGCACCGAGCCCGGAGCCTGTTTCAGATTCTGTGTCTCCCTCTCTCTGACCCTCCCCCGTTCATGCTCTGTCTCTCTCTGTCTCAAAAATAAATAAACGTTGGGGCGCCTGGGTGGCGC